>NW_012104865.1:758395-778283 GCF_000951045.1 Mandrillus leucophaeus | reverse complement strand
AGAAAGAAAAGAAAAAGAAAGAAAAGAAAAAGAAAGAAAGAAAGAAAAGAAAAAGAAAGAAAGAAAGAAAAGAAAGAGAAGAGAAAAGAAAGAAGAGAAAGAAAATAGGGAAGGAGTGAGTGAGAAAGAGAGAGAGAGCGAGAGTGAGAGAGAGAGAGAGCAAGAGAGAGAGAGAAAGAAGGAGAAAAGGAATAGGAAAAGGATTCTATTTTATGATGATGAAGAAAGACATTTAGCAGAGTTGCTCAACCAAACTACCTCTGAGTCTGGAATGGCCCAGAGGTTAACTTTGAGTGCTGGTTGAAAATTGATATTTTATGTATAATGTGATCAATTAAATCTTTAGTTTAACAGCGTCTTACTTTGACAAATGTTTGAATCCCATCAAGCAAGTCCTCTGAAGGAAATGTATTTTCATGAAAGTATTTTAATTCTGTCAATGGGAACTTGGTAACTAGTTAATCTGAAGTTAAAACAAGGTTACTTATGATTCCCAAATGCTAAATGTGATTACAGTAGAAACAGACCAGGCTTCCTGATTTTAATAATGCAGAGTACTATTCATGGTTAAACAGACTATCAGGAGCTTTGGCCCCATTCAGCCTTATAGCTCATGAAGACAAGACTCTTCTTTAGTAAGGCGTGTGATTTTGAAATCAAATGCCTTTTTATTCTCTGCCTCCATTCATATTCCTCCATTCATATTCCTTCATTCTTTGCATGAAGAAATTCATTATGTTTAGGGCACTCAATCAGTTACTGAGGTCCCTGCTAGTGCTGATATTCTGCTATGCTACTCAGAATGTAACAAACAATGTTTGTGCCAGTATACAAATGGCATTTCTGAGCATCAGGGGAGTGCCTGGAAGCATGCACAGTTGGCTACCCATTGGTCAGTGCAGAAATAACGTTTCCATGAAATATGGCATTCTGTGTATGCACCAGAGAGTCAGGGAACAAGAAATGTCATTGTATTGGTCCTGACAGGTTAACCACCTAGAGTTGCAGAAATGAGCTTGTATGAAATGTAAATATAGTTTCCACCCATCAGATGTGGAACTCAGTTCTTGTGTCATGTTAATAACAGAATGAGAAGCCTGTATAGGAATCTAGGTGCAAACTTAATTTGCTATCAAACCTAACACAACATGGGAACACTGCAAATTCTCAGGACATGCATATTATGAGTCAATGTGCATTTTGATAAGATTAACTTGACCATTATCAATAGCATGCAATATTATAAAGGACATGTTGTAAGTAGAAAGTATAGCTTTTTGGGGGAGCTTTGGAAAAAACAGTGCATTAAGCAAAAAGATGTTCAATATTATGTATTTTAAAATATAGAGCACACCACATGACAAGATTAAAATAATCACAGCAGAGTTCTGCATTACCACAGTAACTTACTGGATGACAAAAATCTCCTTGCGTCTAAAGAAAAATGAAGAGTATCTGGAAGTAAAGATTCATTATTTATTTAGTATACAAACACACTGAATTATTTTTGATTTGTTATTACAAGAACATGAGCATTAAGTATCTCCAACTTCATTCTAAGTATAGAACATTTCTTGTATTCTGAATTCAGAAATTTTTGCCATTGTTTGCAAAGATAGTTTAAGTTTAGAACAGAAGTAAAATATACGACCGCAATTTGTCAAAGAATGATGACACTTAAAATACAAACTATTAGGATTTCATATATCAGTCAAAAATTATGAGTCATTATTGAACCCAAAATAAAAATTGCACTACTAAAAGTTTTCCAGTTTCTGCAAGTTTGAGTCAACACTAAAATGCCATCATTTCTTTGCTTCATATCATGAGACAACAAAGAAATCCAAAGAGGCACCTCTTTCTTTACACTCATTCTCATCATAGAAAATGCTGCTGAGGAAGAATTCCATGGGTTTTTGTCTATTTAAGAAAGTTTACATTAATATTCTGTAGTATGCTTCTAAGTTACACACACAAACACACACACACACACGTGTATCTTGATACCTCAGAGACAGACCTGGGCTAGCTTGTAGCTCTCCTGCTTATTAACTGTATGACCTTAGACATTTACATAAACCAGTCCTATCATCATTTTTTAAATCCATCTGTAAAATGGGGATAGGAGTACCTACCACTAAGGGTTGAAAGAGTTAAGTGAAATCCCTACATGTAGAGTTTAACACAGGAGTTGCTCATAAACAGTAGCTATTATTTTGTTAGCAAATTCTATATATGAAAGTAGACTGGGGTAGTATTCAATTTTACAAATATAAATCATGATAATAACAATACCAAAGGTATTCTGGTTTACAGTTTACAAAGTATGCATGTAGAATTTTTTTTAAGCAGTAATCTTTCTGAAGACATAACCGTATATTTAACAAACATTCAACATGTACACTTCTAAAGTTATTGAAGAAAGAAAATTATTGAAGAAGATTTCTTTTAAAATAGAAATGTTTCCAACTCATTAGAGTGTTTGCTTTATTTTGTTGTGAATTTTAATTCTATTCGTGATTATTGGATTGGGCTTTGAGGCTTAAAATAATGTGCCATTACATTCACTCAACTAAAATAGGCAGGGTAATTAGTATGAAGTGGTGCGTAAAATTTTTGAAAAAAAAATTGAGGAATAAAGAAACTGAGTTTTTGTCAAGTAAGAATATCAGTGACATTGATTAATATTGTTTTACTATTCTTTTCTGATTTAGTCTGCATAAGAAACAAAACTTCCATGACTTAAATGTGGAAAGAAGATAGTAAAAATTAAACTTATTTAGCAAATAGCCTTTTTAGCTGATGAAAATTCTGTTGAGTTATTTAATTATAAGTGATGTGGCTCTCATGGGAAGGTAATCATTTTACAGTTAAACTAGTTAAAGGCAATCCACAAAGTGAGTCAGTCTCAGTGATACAGGTCTGTGTCTTACCTGTGCGAGTCTGTGTCTGCTGATCTTGCCAATAAGAGCTCTAAGAAACCTAACTTCAATGAACTAAGTGGTGGTATTTTGCAGGAGCCATCACAAAATGTTGTTCTGTGTGTTTATTAAATAACAAAACACAAGGATCATTTCCTAATTTGGTAAGTGTGAAACAGATGAGCCCAAAATGTTAAATATTCTTCCTAAGAATTATAGTTTGTGTTACCTAAACTTAAACATAAAATGTGAATAATTTTTGTGCATAATATAATTATTCCAGTTGAGAATTTAAAATATTATTTTGGTACATCCTTGAATTTTTTTCATGGAATTAAAGAGCACTACATCTTTATTGGACTTCTGCTCTCGCTTGGGAAGAAATAGTATAGAGTAAGAGAAGGCATTTTTAAAAGTTTTGCGAAACAAAGTGGAACATAATTAAATAATGAGGATTTACAAGTAACAAAAATTACAGAATGGGCTTTAAAATGTAAATATACAGGCAGAGAGTATAAAACAGTTAATAATTTCTAAAATATGAAACCATAAATCCTTGGAAGGACTTAGCACAAGCACCATGTTTGTTTTTTGTTTTATTTTTGCCTAGTCAATAACTTCCTAAAATTATTATTTTAATTTGATTACAGATTCTTCTTTTATCATTTATCTTTTGGACATGGGAAAACATACAGGACTGAGAAAAATTATGAGCTCAATTTTGCATGAAAAATTTAGCAGGCTGGAATAAAAAGGACATGCCTAAGAATCAAGTAGAGAGAGCATATGTTAGCTGGGTAGTTTTTGTTTTGTTTTGTTTTGTTTTGTTTTGTTTTGTTTATGACGGACTTTCACTCTTGTTGCCCGGGCGGGAGTGCAATGGTGCGATCTTGGCTCACTGCCACTTCCAACCTCCTAGGTTCAAGTGATTCTCCTGCCTCAGCCTCATGAGTAGCTGGGATTACAGGCATGTGCCACCATGCCAGGCTAATTTTTGTATTTTTAGTACAGATGGGGTTTTGCCATGTTAGGCCGGCTGGTCTCAAAATCCTGACCTCAGGTGATCCACCCCCACCTAGGCCTCCCAAAGTGCTGAGATTATAGGCATGAGCCGCCACGCCCAGCCTATTAGCTGGGTAGATTTAAGAGAAATTATGGAAGTTCCTTCCTGCAGATAACAAAGACATGTGGTAGAAGTCTGCCAACAATTTAGGGAGCTAAATCAAACTTCTTGGTTCTCACTCCTCGAATCTACCATCAGTCTCTGATTGACTGTGAATGGATTTAGATCTTCAAACACCTCAAAACAGGTGAAGAGCTTTAGAGCTTCACCAAATGACAGAACCCAGGTGTATGTACATGCAGCTAATTATATTTGTTATTTTTTCCAGTCTTATTGTCCATTGTCTTAGTGACTTTATGAACATAAAAATATTGCATAAATAGTAAAGCTGGACACAGATCTCTGTACTGAAGAATTAATGCCCAAATCACTTAATTGTTACTTTAATGCATTTCTGTAATAAGTCCAGCAAAGCATGTTATTATGTGCCATTAGAATTACAAACAACTGTGAATACTAGAATCACAACAAACAAGTGAAAAAGTGAAAAGCATGGAAACTAATATTTCCAATTTTGCTATTATTATGGGTAATATATACTAATTCTCTGTGTGTAACAAAATAAAAATTATCTGAAATATTATTTCACTTTTAAACCCTTTTACAAATAATGCAATATGTCAATAAATAAACATAGAAGTGGAAAAATAAATAATGAAGAATGAAGGTCAAATAAAGTAGACCCTGAATTACAAATAACCAATAGTAAACAATCTATACATTCATTGCCCACCTTTTTCATGATCTGAAACTTTTCTGTAGCTGCCATGACAGTCATTGCAAAAAAACAAAAATAAAAACAAAACAAAAAAAACCTACTTTTTTTTTCCTTTTTTTGAGATGGAGTCTCGCTCTGTCACCCAGACTGGAGTGCAGTGGTGCAATCTCAGCTCACTGCAACCTGCAGTTCCTGGTTCAAGCGATTCTTCTGGTTCAGCCTCCTGAATAGCTGGGACTGCAGGCACGTGCCACCATGCTGGGCTAATTTTATATTTTTAATAGAGATGGGGTTTCACCATGCTAGCCAGGCTGGTTTCAATCTCCTGACCTCAGGTTATCCACCCTCCTCGGCCTCCCAAAGTGCTGGGATTACAGGCATGAGCTACCAAACCCGGCCTTTTCTAATTTTTTATGATGGCTGTATTTAGTGTTCAGAAGTAGAGAAAGGGGCAAGCTGTGAAAATACATAGTGCTTAGGGGATTGAATCTCACCACAGTCTGCCTAGAATGTAACCTTGTTAATAAATAATACTTTCTCCAATATTGACTGTTTAAAAACATGACATCATAAACAGAAACAGTGCTTTTTCACTTCATTATATTTCCTGAAGATATACTTATTAAGGATTTTTTCAGGGGCTACTAAGTACTCTTTTCACAAAATGCAAATGCCTACCAGTGTTGGGGAGGGGAGCGGTCTTAAAAGTTTACATTTTAGTATGAACAGATTCAACTGTATTGTTCAAATAGCTAAAATTAATTGCACTGAGAGATTTGAATTTTTTCCCTTATACATTTTCAGGTGTAGAATAAAGGGATGGGCCACACAGGCCTGAGGAGGGGCAAAAGGAACTAAGGATGGAGTGCAGGAAGGAGGCTAGGAGGATACCACTAAAATTCATTTGGCCCATACGGGGAAAGGAGGAAATACTTTCTTTGATGATGCAGAATGATTCCTTAAGGACTGAGACACAATCTAGTAGTAGCAGTGCTTGTGTTCCTATGATATGGTTTCACTTAGGTGAGTTACCCTGGGAATCTGTTATTGATTCTTTTTACATATTTGATATTTTATACATAATATTTCTTATATAGAAAACTATGTCTTGGATAACTTGCAATCATCTGACACTTAAATCTTTGGAGTACTATCCATTTTTGGATAGGACAAACGTAAAGATCAACATCTGAATGTTTAAAAAGTCAGCTGTCATATCCAAGAAAACACATTTCCTTGCAATTTAGTGATAACACTGAATAACCTTTATTTTGTAGCATTTGGAAGGACTTTGCTTATCAGATGACACTTTCCTCTATAGCACGTATTAGATATTTTTAGAAATGCTGGCAATATACTTGCAAAGTCCATCTATTAGATAAAGACCAACTTTAATAAGTGACAACTACAAATGAATAATTCTTTTAGAGTCCAAGACCTTTGATGCCATATTTTCAAAATTAATAATTTTTTAAATTTTAACAGAGTTGAGCAAGTACTTGGTAACAATTACTTTGTGCTTATAAGCATTACATATTATTGAATCTTATAAAAATGCAAACTTTCTAAAATAGCCTGATGGTAGTTTTCATTAAGAATTTGACGAATTATCTTAATAGACAAGTTTTCATAATGTGCTAACATTTTGAATAATTGACAATGCTTTTAAAAGGATTTATAATTTTTTTTCTTTAAAATTCTGTACTTTATTATTTCCAATAGGTACCAGTGAAACATATTTAGTACAGGTTTTTACTTTTCCTTCTGAAGGTAATTTTTTACTTTATATTTAATTTTTAAATACAAAGACATTTTAAAATGATATCATATACAACTTAGACTTTTATGTACTTTTATACTGAAACAGTTATCAAAAAGCTTTTATAAAAATGGATATAAATAATATCAAGTCGTTATAAATTTAATTAATTGAAACCTGTGATTGAAAATGTGGACACTTCCAGAAAAGTTTCATGTAAAAATCTATCATATGAAATGAATTATTAAACATAATGTCAAAGGTTTAATGTGGAAAAATATTTGTCTCAGGAAAATAATCCTGATTCAACATTATAGTCCGAAGTTCATATTTAACTCAAAATATAAGGAAGATTAAGTGATTCTCCGAACACCAGTGAGAAGTGTGTAGAAGACGGAGGTCACTCTTTGAAAGAAGATCTCTGTGACCTGTGTAAATTAGAGCCCCACAAACACTTCCAACAAGCATAGGTCAGAATAGGGTCATGGCTCCAGGCCCTCTGGACCACAGTTCGCCCACAGGAGTGTGCTCACCGCGTTAATCTCTCGTCCTTCAGTTCCAGGTCTGCCACTGTGATGAGCTGATCCAGCTTGAATTTAGTGTCAATAATTTCTGCATCCCGAGGAGAGTATGTGCCACCTTCTTTTTGCTTCTGTCGAATTCTAAAATAAGTGGAGTAAAGTCCAACAAGGGAGTTTCATAGAAAGTATATAAAATTAGGTTTAGTTTTCTTTTTAAATAAAGACATTTAGTCAAATAATTTCTTTGTTAAAATCACCTCTCTGAATATGTTACAAATTTATAGCTACTCGACTTCTTTTTCTTGTTTTAATTCCATAGAACCTATTCTACTTTCTTTTTTTTTTCTAATAAGTTATTGGGATGGAGTTCCAAATGATTAGTTCATGAAGCCCTGAGTCATTGGTACATTTAAATATAGAGCCAAGAAGACCTATGCTGTGATCTTGTTTCTCTTCTCTCTAGCTACCTCATTGATTTGTCACATAAAGGAACTATGCCAAAGTGAAAATAGCTCAATGCTATCAATACTAGTGCTAACAGATAATGCCCCATTGTTTTCACATATATGAAATATTTTTACATGCATGAAAATACTTAAAAATTATTTTCAAATCATCTTATTGAATTTTTATAAAAGTATTGTGAGTAGATATTATCTTTATAATCAGAAAATTTACGTTCAAAAATAAAAGTCACATGAATCTGAGAATCAAATCAGATTCTTTTCATCTTAAGCCCTTTACATGCTTATTTCTCCATGACACAGTATGGTATATTACAAAGTAATGTTTAGCTAGTCTACCTTTCACATTTCAAATATTTAGTATTTATTAAGAGTTGGGTATCAAGGATGATATAGAAAGTATAAAACATGTGTTCTACCCTCAAGGACATTACAATTTAGTTGAGAGGCCAGATTTAAATGCAGAAAAAAACATAAAAAGAGAAAAAAGATTCAAATTACAACTCATAAGACAGTGCCTGATTAGTTACATAAGTTATAGTTATTATTACTTAGAGGAGGTAAAGAAGCAGAATTTGACTTGGATGTCCTAGGATGAGAAGGAGGAGGAAGCACATTTCAGGTTGACTGAACAAAAGCAGAATGTATAAAAGCCCAAGGAATGTTCAAGTGAGAATAGATCCCTTTAGCTAGTGAGTAGGGAAGTTGTAGGGAATAAGGAGGACCATTTCCTGCTTACATAAGGAGTTCATCTTGTAGAGAAAGGAGAAGTCAGAGAAGAGTTTACAACAGGGAAATTATATAAATGTGGCCAGTCCATACTCCTTAGGGACAAGGCCCATATTTTACACAGTATAGCATTCAAAGTGCCTAGAATGATAACTCTCTCACTGTCTTCTGGCTAAATCTGCCAACAGTATGTGGTATAGAGAAAGTATCTTTTTCAAGAGCCTTTCAAATTATCTATTAAAATTATGCTTTAAGAGCATCTAGATGAACCATAATACATAGCATTTAGAATACAGAACTACACTCTTCAGCTGAAATAAAAATGGTCTGTTGAACTATTTAGGAAATTGGTAGAAAGTTTATTTTACAAATATAACATCACTTTAACTTGGCAATCTGCCTTATTAAGCTAGATTTTGAGGTCAGAAGTAAGATTTCCAATGAGGCCTTGTGAATAATAAGGGAATTAGAATACTGATACTGAGAATGGAAAGATACACTTGGAAAATTCAACACAGGCATGTTCACAAAGTAAGCCTGAGAAGAGGGTCTACCATATAAGGAAGCTGCACATTTTACAAGTGTTGTTCTAACTGTAAAAAAGATCTCTTTCTGTATAAACTTTAATATTTAGACCTGATTGAGACATTTTAAATTAAACCTATCAGAGTTATAAATTACTTTAAAAGATGTAGATGGCCTGAAAGCTTCTGCTTTTGTGTTTTCACCTTGTTGTCTCACATCTCCAAACCTCCTCTTGTTTGCTGTGCTCTTTGATATTGGAGCTGGAACCTACATTTCTCTTTTGCCAGCTGACCGAATGTGAGGTTTTGTCAATAGAGGGCACTAGAGTGACCCTGAGAGGCAGTAGCAAGAGGAAAACACTGCCCTTGTGGACCCAGTCCTGCATTATTGTTATTCATTGCGAGAGCCCAGCAGCTCACTTGGATGAGCTGTTGTTGCCTCTGAAGTGAATGTTCTGCCCATGCCATTGGTGAACGATTCACCTACACCATTCAGCAAGAATGGGATGCTTCTATTACCAATTCCAGCCTGCCTACCATCTAATAATGATGGGTAGCTTCTACGGAACAGCTCCAGCCCCTTCCCTCTCTCATATTTCTTTGCTCACTGGTAAGTGATAGGTTGCATGTGCTCGCAGTAGCGATTCCATGTAAGTCTTGGGAGACAACTTCTTTCAGTTCTAGTTGTTTACTGTCCTCTCTCCCTCAAGTTAAAGAGAGTAGATAGGTTGCATGTGCTCGCAGTAGCGATTCCATGTAAGTCATGGGAGGTAACTTCTTTCAGTTCTGGTTGTTTACTGTCCTCTCTCCCTCAAGTTAAAGAGAGTAGCTGCTTTGTTGTGCTTGCTATTTCTGGACTCTAAGATTTCTCTTTTACTCTCTTGCGTAGTTAGCCATTTCTGCTAGTTAACAGTTCTTTATATTAAATGTTTTCTGTTCAAATAGCAGGATTTCTTGCTTTTTATGGCTAGATTTAGTGAATCAACAATGCATACACACTTTAAAGTATATTGTACATGATAAATACATTTTTATCTGTCTATTAAAAATATTAAAAATAAAAATGTTTCCCATTCAAGTAATTGTTGTGGCTTCTGTCTCCTGATTGGACTATGACTGATATAATGCCCATAAAGCATCCTGGAATATAAGCACAAATAAATCTTACCTTGCAAATGCAAAAATAGCTGTTCCAAGGAGAATTATTGAAAGGATACACAAAGTGACAGAAAGAATGATCTCTACGGTTCTTTCTGAAAGTCCTTCCCCTGGAGAAGAGGGATAACATGATCATTAAATATTATTATGGAATCCTATCTTGGATCCCAAACTACCAAAAAGCATTATCTTGGCATAAGAAAATATTCTTTGCTGAAGAATACTAGTAAAACGTAGCAAATTGTTTGTTCCTCTTCTCCTAGATTTTTTAACTTTGGGGCTCTGTCCTGGGTCCTCTTGTTTTTTCTATCTAAACTCACTCCCAGTGTGAGCCCATCTAGTCTCCCAGTTTTAATTTCATTTATGTGATGATGACTGCTTAGTTTTTATCTACCAGACTTCAGACTTACATATCTAACTGTCTACCAGACGTCTTTATTTTGAAGTATACTTAAAATGTTAAAATCGATATGTCCAAAATTGAACATGTACACTTCCCTCCTTTCCCCTGTATCCTCCCACCTCTCAGTTGATGGACACTCCATTACCGTAGTTGCTAAAGCCAAAACCCTGGAGTCATCTTTGACTCTCTTTCATGGAATACATTCAAAACATGTGAGGAAATCCCGTAGGCTCTATCTTCAACATATTTGTACTTTTCACCAAAGAAACCATGTAACCTTGGAAAGATGGTAATTGCAAAGTGGGAGTAAGGAACAAAACCAATTCAAGACATATAATGGTGCTAGAGATCTAGGAAGCTAACAAAAGGCTACTGGTATAAAAGGAACAAAGGATCCTCCTGAAGGGGCTCCTACTGGCCAAAGAGGAAAGAACTTAAGCCTTATATTGAATAAAAATGGAAACTGATTGGAAATAAAAAATATTATTATTTAATAAAAGATATAAAAATAACAAAAATACTGATTTTAAAAAAACTTTTATCTTAGATTCGGAGGCCACATGTGAATGTTTGTTATATAGATAAACTCGTGTCACAGGGGTTTGTTGCACAGATTATTTCATCACCCAGTTATCAATCCTAATACTCAATAGTTAAAAAAAATACTAATTTGTAAACTCTGGCTATAACTAGACCATCTCCTTGGCCTAAATATTCTTGATTAATTTGTAATTGAAATGTATATTTTTCTGCCTTTCTTATCTGAACTGTATTTTATGACTTTTTAAAAATAGCCCTCGTTAAGGAGATAAAGCTCATTATTAGAAGAGAATTTTGTTGAATAACTGATAAAGGAGAGATAAAATTAAAAATAATCAGTATTTCTAATGAAACAGTTGATTCAGGTAACAAACATAAATGTATTCTAAAATGATTAGGAGGAAAGTTAATGGGGAATTGGACATTTATAGCATGACAAAATATCACTGTATAGATTATTTGCTGGTTGTAAGTGGTCAAAACCAACTTTTCAATGGAGTATCATGCTGTTGCTGCCACCAAGCCTACTGATCAATTTTAGCATCACGTGTAACAATCAGATATTCTACACTTCCTGATGGAAGGTATTTTGATCTAGTCAGCAAGACCTATAATGTACTTCTGACAGTAATGTTGACTGTGAATACTCAAACCTTTAGTTCTTATTTCTAATTTACAAGAAAGTGGCAGAAAGAAAAAAAATTAAAGGACATCAAGAGAAAACAACCAGACAGATCCAGAATATGGGACTTCCTACATGACAACTTACCTGATTTCTTCAGTGAGTCTATGACATAGGGGGAAAAGAAAGGAGAAAAGAAGGCTCTTTAAAAAAAAATAGAAGAAACAGAACAATCAAAGATAATGTGCAAATTCTTATTTGGATCCTGATTCAAATAAATTAACTATAAATAAAAAAATCAAAGGGTGATTTGAAAACGTATATACAAGTAGCTTAAATAATACTGATAACTTACTAAGTTTAACCACAGCAATATAATAAAAATGTACTTATTAGAGAAACATACTAAAGTATTTAGGAGTGCAATATGCGTTCTGTGACTTACTTTACTTCAGAAATAAGTGAACAAATGCCTAAATAAAACAAATGTGGCAAAATGTCAATTATTATTAAATCTAGTTAGTAGGTATTTGGGGGTTCGTGACACTATTTTTTCTACTTTTATGTATGTTCCATTCACTTTGCTCCACCTTTGCTGCTAATAACCTGATCTAGGCCACCATCCTGTCTTGCAGAACTAAAAACTTAGCAAGTCTCCCTGTATCCACCTTTGTCCTTATTCCGCCTATTTTCAATATACAAGCAAGGACAATCCTTTTAAAATATTATTTCTCTGCTTAAAATCCTCCTCATCTCTCACCGAGAAAAGCCCATATCCTTTCAGTGGCCTGTGTGATCTGGTCCCTCATTAACTGTCTGGTCCCCTGTTACCCCTCTGATTTCCCTTCCAGTCCCCACCTTGCTTGCTCACTCCTAGGGGGCCAGATTAGCCTCCTTAATGATGAATAACACAAAGCCATTCTTGACACAGGGCTTTTGCAGCAGCTTCTTCCTCTGCCTGCAAAGGTGTGTATCCCTTGTATATCTTTCTGGGTAGCCACTTCATTTCCTTTAAAGGTTTGCTGAAATACGTTCTCGATGACCATCTGTTATAGTGAATGCTATACATGCTGAATACATGTGCTTCCCCCAAATTAATATGTTGAAGCCCGAATCCCCAGTGTGGCTGCATTTGGAGTAAGAAAGTAATTAAAGTTAAATGAGGTCATAGGGTGGGGCCCTGATCTGATAGGATTAGTAACTTATAAAAAGAGACACAGTTTGTTCTCCATCTCTCTCTCTCTCTCTGTGTGTGTGTGTGTGTGTGTGTGTGTGTGACTCACGCCTTTCTCCTCCTCCTCCCCCTACCATACTCTCTCTATCTCCATTCATGCACTAAGGAAGGGCCATGTGAGGACACTGTAAGAAGGCAACCATCTGTAAGCCAGAAAGAGAGCCCTCACCTGATACCAAATGGGCAGGAACCTTGATCCTAGATTTCTAGCCTTCGGAACTGTGAGGAAATAAACTTCAATTGTTTAACACACCCCATGTATGACATCTTGTGATGGCAGATTGAGCAGATTAACACAGCACCCTATTTAAAATTGAAGGACACAACTCCCTGCACTTTCTGCCTCCCCCTGCACTCCTCCTTCCCTCTGTTCTACTTTTTTTCCTCCATAACTTTATCTTCTTTTAACATATAAATAACTTATTTATTTTTCTTACTGTTTATTCTCTGTCCTTCCCTCCAGAATGTAAGCCCCTTTGAGTACAGGGGTTTTTGTTTTATACAAAACTATTCCACGTTCTGAGAGATGTACTGTGCACATAGTAAATGTTAAATAAATATTTGCTAAATTTACTAATGAACAAATATTTTGATTTTGAAAAACATTAAAAATGTTCATGTTTGAAGATCAGGCATTGAACCAAATAAGAATATAAAAATTATTAATAATTTCTTTTAAGCACAACTACTAATTAAAATTGTAATCAATTTTAAGTTACATGATGATTTATAATTTTACTGCACAAAGTATTACAGTCAAGTGACAAAATAGGTTACCTATCTGTAAAATAGGCAAGTATTAATGCTTCATCTTTTTGTCCTGTATTGGTACTTATGAAATGTTACCAATATGAAAAGAGTTCTTGTGGCTATCCTGCGTGGTGGATTTGAATAAATAGTTATCAGCACTTCATTGTCTGCTAGAATCTCCAGCTAAATTTTAAAAATGAGAAAGCAGCATGTATCTATAAAGTACTTTAGATACACTTTTTTATACATTAAAATACGAATGGTTTGATTTATGAATTTTCACATGGTGACTAATTGGATATGCTTGGGAAAGGAGGCATGAAGATGAATAAAGAATCCTCTTTATTAGGTAATAATGAATCACTGGGTCTTAGAACTCAGTGGGAAAAAAATGTTCTCATAGACCACACGAAAAATTTTTTTAGATTAGATTACCATTTCAAAGCACTGGCCAAATGAGGAAATGACATATAATATATTAATAAACAATATGTAATCCTTTGGGTACATGAATTACAAAAGTGTCACTAAGAGAGGACAAAATGTTCCCTGATTATCAAGTACACTTTCTGATTCACTGTTATGCATGGACCCACAGAGCATTAACAGTACAGAATGATGTCACTTCTCCGAATCCTTTAATAGAAAATGGAATTCTTTTACTTAAAAATATAAACATGATTCTTTTTGTAATAGGCGCAAGTCATTTCTGACTAGACTTAAAATCCTGTGACAAATCACATTAAACTGTTCTGTTTACATAATAAATTATACTACTATAATTTGGCAAATCATAATTCTAAAGCACTAATTTTTCATAAGTATTATCTTCTGACTGAAGTTATCATTATTTAAATTCAGCATATGTATCCAACTTTTTAAGTCCGTTTTTAAGCCTATTCTCTAAGGAGAAGCTTGAATTCAATGAGATGTAAAGCTCATAGTACAATGCCTGGCTCAATACAAAGGTGCACATAAAATGGAAAATCTTTTCCTCCTTCTCCTTTTCCTTCTCCTCCTCCTCCTCCTCCTTCTTTATTATTATTATTATTATTAGAAAAAATGAGTTCTTATAACAGGACTGAAGTATAAGGAGTTCATCTTCTCTTTTGACCCAGTGCTAGTCACATAGGATATTCAAACACAAGGCAAATAATTTACTAAAAGTTACTCAATTCCATAATTCAAGAAATAGAGTTAGATAGGAGGAATAAATGATAAGTGCTTGAGGTGATGGATTTGTTAATTAACTTGATTCAATAATTGCACATGGTATACATATATCATGCCATCACTCTGTTTCCCATAAATATATATTTGCACATGGTATACATATATCATGGCATCACTCTGTTCCCCATAAATATATACATGTGTAATCTGTCAATATTCAATAAAATTTTAAACATATAGATTAAAACACCCTATAGGAATGAACATCATTTTCATCCATACAGACAGGAAAAAATTTAAAAGTAGCTAATAAAGTGTTTGCTAGGGTGTGAGAAAAGTCACATTATTCAGTGTTAAAAAAAATAAAAATAAAAAATATCTTTGCACACAAAAACAACACATGCTTACCTGTGAACACTAACCTCAAGAGCCAAGACAAAGTATGAGAAAAGAGAGCAGCTAGAAATAATTAAAAATATCAAGAAGAGAAAATGGTAAGCAAAGATAGGATGTGGAAGCAGAAACATCACCCATGGTAAAGAACTGGGGGCTACTTGGGGACTTAGTGATTTGCAGATAGTGTGTGCAATGGTTGCAAGTACAGCACTGACTGGGGTCATGCTGCCTGGGTCTGAAAGCAGGTTCTGCTACCACCTTTGGGATGGTTAAAAACCTTGGTGAAGTTACTAAAAACCACAATGCTTCAAATTTCTTACCTAGAAATTGGCGGTATGTAAATAGGAGGTCTTGTTACAGAGTTACAGTGAAGATGCATGAGTTTATATGGAAAACCCTGTAAAGACTTGGTACATAAACAATGACAGGTATTTTTATTAACAAACATTTCATATTTATTCATCCATTTTATTCATCTGGCTTAATCTCCTCGTTAGCTTCTGAAGTGGGTATTAGTATTCTCATTTTAGAAATAAGATTTCAGAACTTAAAAATAATTGGTTAAGTAACTAACCCACAATCTCATGAATTCAATATATAAACTAAGCCTGCCTGAAATATGTCTGTCTTGACTGCATAGTCTGTGAGGTTCACTACCACATTACCACTGTCTCGTTAACAAAATACAACCTTCCTCTGTTCCTCTGGTGACTTTAGGGAAGTAATCCCTTGGATGCAAAAGACACATAGCAACTCCCTATTTCTGAATCTAAGTGAGCACATTGGAACTTTTCATTGTTAGCATAGTAATTAAATGAGAAGTGTTATGACAAAACAAAACAATCACAGAGTGCCTTTGCCATGGGGTTTAAGGTTTCATCATGTTCAGCTTTAATGAGAGCCCTGTAAGGTACAGAAATGGGTGTCTGGTTTTCAAATCACAGGATTCCTCTATAATTAAACCTTGTAATCAAAACATTGCCTACAAGCACTTTCCATAAACTGAAGCGCCTCGGGAAGATTTCTTCAAAAACTTTAAAAGTGTTTTTTTGTGAATTTTGATAATAAAAATGCCAATACTCAATCTTGAGTAAAAACGAAATCAAATAAGTGTCAAGTGTTTATTTAGGATTAAAATAATGCATATGTTATCTTCCCTGTTTATCCCTACAGACTGGAAAGGTTTCCCTAAATGCAAACTGCTCTTCTACAGTCTTGTACTTATCCATCCAGTGAAGCTCTACCTGGCCCCCTCTCACTTGTACTTTCATTAGCCCCTTTCACTAAACTTAAACATTTTTAAGATTATCAGTCGATGGTGATTCTTTTGCCCCTAATTTTAAACTCCAAATAATGATGTCTCTGAGAGGCGTAATTACCACTACAATGGTCTGTGGAAACAGAGCCTTGCAAAAGCTCTTAAATCCTAAAGTTTCAACAGACAGGCAACTTGGCTTAGTGCTCACTGCCTGTGGTGTGCAAAATACCAGTGAATGAATGCTTATCCCCTGGTGGGTGGATGACCTTGATGGGACCTAGACTTCTCTCTCTGTAGTCTGGGATTACATGCATACATATGTCTTCAGCAGGCTTGCTAGGAATGTTTGAGTTCCTAACCTGCCGCAAATGATTCATATATCCCAACACATGACATATTTGAGAGAAAAAAGGACTCAATTACCCTTTCTCATCTTCTGATGACACCAGGGGTATTATATGAATGCACTTTATTATTTGCTTGCCTTCATTCTCACAACCATGAAACCATTCTTACCACTGACCATTGGAGAACTGATAAACTTTGTTTTCTCTTTGAGTTCTTCTAGAGTTTCTTCCCTCGCAAAGTTCTTTTACTAAGAACTCTTGAATCTGTGGCGAGCTTGTCCAACTCGCAGCTCATGGGCTGCATTTGGCCCAGGACAACTTTGGATGTGGGCCAAAAGAAATTCTAAAACTTTCTTTAAACATTAAGATATGGTTGTACAATTTTTTTCTTTCTTTCTTTTTTTTTTTTTGGTTCATCAGCTATTGTTAGTGTTGATGTATTTTATATGTAGCCCAAGACAATTCTTCTTCTTCCAACGTGGCCAGAAAAGCCAAAAGATTGAACGCTCCTGATCTACAGCCTTCTATTAATGTCAAATGGACCAGGACCACTTCTAGGGGATGTTCTTTGTTGCTTGACCTATCAAAGTGACTCTAATCTCCATAGAACCACGGCACTCAATAGTCTGGTAGAAAGCAAATATGACAACAGTAATTGATGGTGTTAAATCCATTAACCAGAGAAATGGCTGGGCTACTTTGCTAGTCATTGAGGAATTCTGCTCCAGTGGTGCATTCTCATTTCACCACAACTAACGATTACAAACCAAGGCCATGGGGTTTAAGGTTTCATCATGTTCAGCTTTAATGAGAGCCCTGTAAGGTACAGAAATGGGTGTCTGGTTTTCAAATCACAGGATTCCTCTATAATTAAACCTTGTAATCAAAACATTGCCTACAAGCACTTTCCATAAACTGAAGCGCCTCGGGAAGATTTCTTCAAAAACTTTAAAAGTGTTTTTTTGTGAATTTTGATAATAAAAATGCCAATACTCAATCTTGAGTAAAAACGAAATCAAATAAGTGTCAAGTGTTTATTTAGGATTAAAATAATGCATATGTTATCTTCCCTGTTTATCCCTACAGACTGGAAAGGTTTCCCTAAATGCAAACTGCTCTTCTACAGTCTTGTACTTATCCATCCAGTGAAGCTCTACCTGGCCCCCTCTCACTTGTACTTTCATTAGCCCCTTTCACTAAACTTAAACATTTTTAAGATTATCAGTCGATGGTGATTCTTTTGCCCCTAATTTTAAACTCCAAATAATGATGTCTCTGAGAGGCGTAATTACCACTACAATGGTCTGTGGAAACAGAGCCTTGCAAAAGCTCTTAAATCCTAAAGTTTCAACAGACAGGCAACTTGGCTTAGTGCTCACTGCCTGTGGTGTGCAAAATACCAGTGAATGAATGCTTATCCCCTGGTGGGTGGATGACCTTGATGGGACCTAGACTTCTCTCTCTGTAGTCTGGGATTACATGCATACATATGTCTTCAGCAGGCTTGCTAGGAATGTTTGAGTTCCTAACCTGCCGCAAATGATTCATATATCCCAACACATGACATATTTGAGAGAAAAAAGGACTCAATTACCCTTTCTCATCTTCTGATGACACCAGGGGTATTATATGAATGCACTTTATTATTTGCTTGCCTTCATTCTCACAACCATGAAACCATTCTTACCACTGACCACTGGAGAACTGATAAACTTTGTTTTCTCTTTGAGTTCTTCTAGAGTTTCTTCCCTTGCAAAGTTCTTTTACTAAGAACTCTTTTGAATCTGTGGCGAGCTTGTCCAACTCGCAGCTCATGGGCTGCATTTGGCCCAGGACAACTTTGGATGTGGGCCAACAGAAATTCTAAAACTTTCTTTAAACATTAAGATATGGTTGTACAATTTTTTTCTTTCTTTCTTTTTTTTTTTTTGGTTCATCAGCTATTGTTAGTGTTGATGTATTTTATATGTAGCCCAAGACAATTCTTCTTCTTCCAACGTGGCCCAGAAAAGCCAAAAGATTGAACGCTCCTGATCTACAGCCTTCTATTAATGTCAAATGGACCAGGACCACTTCTAGGGGATGTTCTTCGTTGCTTGACCTATCAAAGTGACTCTAATCTCTATAGAACCACGGCACTCAATAGTCTGGTAGAAAGCAAATATGACAACAGTAATTGATGGTGTTAAATCCATTAACCAGAGAAATGGCTGGGCTACTTTGCTAGTCATTGAGGAATTCTGCTCCAGTGGTGCATTCTCATTTCACCACAACTAACGATTACAAACCAAGGAAGTTCCTCTGTTTCCACTTGTCACTGTCTTACTCGCTATAAATGACTATCTAAATAGCAGAACTCCATGTGGTCAATCCAGAATAAGCATTGTAGGGTAAAGGCCAATTAACAAAGCTGCTGTATCTCAGGAGAGAGTCCCTGGAAGATCACTCTAAGGAGCAACCTAAAACACTGTCATTATGCCACTGGTCTACAAATAATATACTGAACTCCAAGTAATTTGATAATAGATACATAGGACCCTTCCTTGTCACTATCCCCCAGCAGCCCAATGCCTTTCTATGTATTGTGTCCAGTCTACGTTTCACCAGTCCCTCCTTCCCTAGTCTTGGTAGGATCCTGTGCTATGTCCTTTATTACACATCTTTTACTCACTGTGGACTCCTTCTGTTACCACAGCACACCAAGATTCATACCTAGATGATTGGGGTGGCAGTGGTTATAATTCCAAAGAAGGAATCAGAAACCTGACTGTGTATTCTGCTACATTCCAGGATTAACGGTTGTATTCCACCACCTTGACTGTGAGTGGAAAGAAGAAAGAGAAGACTATTACTGAGGAGCTCCTTGAGATTACCTGTAGTGCTGGATGAGGCCATCATTGGGCAGAGAGAAGCCATTTAGCAGAATCTAAGGAATCATGCTCCTGTGCACTGTGGTTCCTGATCCTTGGGGCTTCCCCCTTTTACGGCTTTTCTTTCTCATTTCTATTACCCTGAATGTCTAAACTTTGCCTCTCAGATAACTGACTGGACATGTTGCCTTCCCATGAAAAATCTGTATGAAACCAGTAAGCTGATGAAAGAGAACATCATACAACACAGCAAGGCTAGCTCCTTTCAGCACTGCTCCTATAAAATATTATCTCCTAAGACACATGAGTTATCTGTCTTGTCTAGGTCTTTTACCTTCCACTGGCAAATGCACCAGGATCACTACTTAGCTGGAGTAA
>NW_012104865.1:752637-754590 GCF_000951045.1 Mandrillus leucophaeus | reverse complement strand
CTATCACTCATTCAGATGTTTGATGAGATAAAAAGTAGAGAGTTATTGTTATGAGTGACATAAAGGGAAGCCACTGTTAAATCAAAGGATAGGATAGTGTTTCAAAAATCCTGTACATCAGCATGCATGGCAAAATAATAAGTGAAAAACACATTAGTCACACTGTCCTCTACAGAAAGAAACAAATTCTCCTATATACCTGTGTTCTCCAGTAGTACATTTTTCACAATGTCCTTATGTAACTTATCAAATCATAATTACTCTTAGGGTTGCCTGTTTCCCCTATAATACTGTATGTTTATGGAATGTAAGAATAATTTTTGGTTTATCTTTCTATTCCTAGTGCTGGAAAAAATCAGGTCACTATACATGGTGGGCATCCAGTGCTTATTGGAAAGATGAAAGGACAGGTGGATGGATGAAAGTTACTGACTAGCTTGCTAACAGAATGCATGGTAGATATAACCTATACTTACAAGTATTGCTTTTTTGGTTTCAGTGGTCCATTGCAAATTTTGTCTTCATTGCCGGGAATCATGCAGGCATTATCAGCACCTATGATGTAGATTTCTTCATTGCCACTAAACTTTGTCTTTCCTTCTGTACATGGAGGGTTAGGAAAGCCTTCATTTGTGAAATATGGCCTTGCTTTATTAAAATATGCATCATACCACTTTGTTACATTTCCATCATGCTGAGCTATTTTCAGAAATAAAGAGAATAATAATTACAAATAACATATGAATATATTTTTACATTTATAAATAGTGTTTTTATAATTTCATAAGGGGAATCTGGATGCAACATCAGTCACCAGAGATGATTTAAGTGATCCACCTTGATAGGCAGGTAACCTTGTTCTTCTCTGTTACATGGGAATCTACAGGAATTGTTATAAAGGATGATTTATCAGGTAGAGAAAGAACATCCCTCAATCAAGAGTAACTAACTTGTTCACACCTCCAAAGAAGCTATCAAGATTCCATCTTACCAAAATCAAAACATGTTTGTCTACTAGTATATGGAACTAATAAATCACATATTTTAACTGTGCCTTTCCTTGCTAGGTAAATAAGAATAAATAAATCATTGGTATAAATAAATGACATTTATAAAAGTTTTATACATAAAATAAATAAATGATTTATTTATTTACTTACAAAGAAATGATTGGTATCGCTAATAACAATATTGACAATCTATTAATCTCAAGAGGTGTGTGATAACTGGCAGTCAATATTAATTTGAACTACATTCTTTTTAGCACTCAGCAATTTACACTCCACGATTTAAAAAGATGAACTGACATTTGATGATACCTCCTGTTTCTGTTACAAGCACTTGTATATTTTTTATTGGTCCATGATCATCACTGTAATAACATATTGGCATTCTGATTGTAATTGTTGTTGAAGTCACAAGCAGTTTTCCTGTGGCATCATAAATAGGGGTTGGTTTGGATTTTGGTCGTGCTGGAGCTATAAACAAAGAAGAAATGTCGCTACAATTGATGTTTTTGCTTCATCAGTAAAAGAAAAACCCTTTCCCTTTCATGCAGATAATTTACCGATAAAGTGATGACAAACATAAATAACAAATTATACAGAGTTGTGCTTGGAGAGAGCAGACATCTAGCAATTATTATCTCTTGAAAGCATAATTATGTATTTGAGACTTTCCTGAGATAATAGAGCCCAGGTGTGATTTTCAGGCACCTGACTCCTCTTTGCATATTAAAAATTCAATTTATATATGCTCTCACTCATATATATTTTTTATAAATGCATAAACATATTTACTCTTTACTATAATTTTAGTGTAGTTTCTTTTGCTTCTTTTAGCTGGTTCACTAATTTCTGTTCTAGTCATACCAGCACCCCTCCCACAGTTAATCCATGCTAAACATCTAGCTGATAGTTTCCCATATTTTCTTCCATGTTCACATAATCATAT
>NW_012104865.1:749212-750752 GCF_000951045.1 Mandrillus leucophaeus | reverse complement strand
CCACTTAAATACTGAAAGAATCTGGGCGTTGTTTTCCTCATCTGTAAAACGGAGTCAACATTAGGGCTTAAGTCAGAGTTTCTCATCCTCAGGAGCACTGACATTATGGGCTGTTCTGTGCATTGTGGAAATTTAGCAGCATTCCTAATTTTTGCCCACTAGATGCCGGTAGCATGCACCACCATCACTACCATTCTGTTATGGCAACCAAGAATGGTTCCAGACATTGCCAAATATCCCCTGGGTTATAAAACCACTCTGAGAAGCACTGACCTAACTTAAAAGATAGTTGAGATGAGTTCGCCAGTTAATATGTGCAAAGAGCTAGAAGGGTGTCAGGCACAGAATATTTAATGTTAGATAGGAGTATGGCAATGGTGATAATGAGACGACGATTTTATATATATGTATCTCTCTGACTAAACCGTATTCTTGTGTTATGTAAGCTTGATTTAGATGGGTATAAATGAAAGAAACTCATGAAAGATTTGTTTAAAATAAATATTTTAAAAAGGACTTGTAAGAGTATAGTTTTTAGGGTTATTTCAGGAAATTTTCCACAAGCATATATAGGTAAAAATGCTTTATATATAAGATTGTATATTAAAAGAACCAAATAAATATTTATTTGGTATAATGTTAGTTATCTCAGCATAGAACCAATACCCTGACAAAACCAATGTCCAGATAAGAATGTATGGAACATCCATTTTTTAAAGGAAGATTACAAATACTTTTAGATTTTCTTCATCCAGTCTGTTATTAATGAGCATTTAGGTTGATTCCATGTCTTTGCTATTGTGAACAGTGCTGCAGTGAACAGTGTGCAGGTGTCTTGGTACATATGCACTGTGGAGTATTATGCAGCCATAAAAAGAACAAGATCATATCTTTTGTGGGAACATGGATTGAGCTAGAGGCTATAATCCTTACAAACTAATGCAGGAACACAAAGCCAGATACCATATATTATCACTTGTAAGTGGGAGCTAAATGATAAGAACTTAAGAACACAAAGAAGGAAATAACAGACGCTGGCGTCTACTTGAGGCTGGAGGGTGAGAGGAGGGAGAAAAGCAGAAAAGATAACTATTGGGTGCTGGGCTTAATACCTGGGTGATGTAAAAATATGTACAGAAAACCCCCATGACACATATTTATGTAACAAACCTTCACAGGTACTCCTAAACCTAAAATAAAAAATTTTAAAAACCCACAAATATTATTAGAGAGGCTAATTAACATTTAAATGAGTTTGTATTTAAGAACATCTAGACATGGATTAATCATTTACTAATAAATGTTCCAACTTTGATAAATATGTTGAGATTATAAATTAAACTTCAAAATATGTCTTACCTGAAGTCTTAACAGGGTCAGAATAATCAGAGTCAGTAAATTGTCCCATAACATTTGTAGCTCTAAATTTAAATCTATAAAATAAAAAAAGAAAAATCAACACTTTGCATATCATGTGATTTTTCCTAGGAATAACTCAAGAAATAATTATAAAAACTATATATTTTATTCAAAATAAAAT
>NW_012104865.1:731165-747167 GCF_000951045.1 Mandrillus leucophaeus | reverse complement strand
AGGAATTGTTATAAAGGATGATTTATCAGGTAGAGAAAGAACATCCCTCAATCAAGAGTAACTAACTTGTTCACACCTCCAAAGAAGCTATCAAGATTCCATCTTACCAAAATCAAAACATGTTTGTCTACTAGTATATGGAACTAATAAATCACATATTTTAACTGTGCCTTTCCTTGCTAGGTAAATAAGAATAAATAAATCATTGGTATAAATAAATGACATTTATAAAAGTTTTATACATAAAATAAATAAATGATTTATTTATTTACTTACAAAGAAATGATTGGTATCGCTAATAACAATATTGACAATCTATTAATCTCAAGAGGTGTGTGATAACTGGCAGTCAATATTAATTTGAACTACATTCTTTTTAGCACTCAGCAATTTACACTCCACGATTTAAAAAGATGAACTGACATTTGATGATACCTCCTGTTTCTGTTACAAGCACTTGTATATTTTTTATTGGTCCATGATCATCACTGTAATAACATATTGGCATTCTGATTGTAATTGTTGTTGAAGTCACAAGCAGTTTTCCTGTGGCATCATAAATAGGGGTTGGTTTGGATTTTGGTCGTGCTGGAGCTATAAACAAAGAAGAAATGTCGCTACAATTGATGTTTTCGCTTCATCAGTAAAAGAAAAACCCTTTCCCTTTCATGCAGATAATTTACCGATAAAGTGATGACAAACATAAATAACAAATTATACAGAGTTGTGCTTGGAGAGAGCAGACATCTAGCAATTATTATCTCTTGAAAGCATAATTATGTATTTGAGACTTTCCTGAGATAATAGAGCCCAGGTGTGATTTTCAGGCACCTGACTCCTCTTTGCATATTAAAAATTCAATTTATATATGCTCTCACTCATATATATTTTTTATAAATGCATAAACATATTTACTCTTTACTATAATTTTAGTGTAGTTTCTTTTGCTTCTTTTAGCTGGTTCACTAATTTCTGTTCTAGTCATACCAGCACCCCTCCCACAGTTAATCCATGCTAAACATCTAGCTGATAGTTTCCCATATTTTCTTCCATGTTCACATAATCATATCAAAATAGATAAATAGTCATGCACAATACACTCTTCTCACTGTTTGCTTTTTCTAATGGGGCTCTAGTATGTATTATAATTACCCCTCATACTGCTTTTTTGCTTAAATATAACTTGGTTAAGTGTTTCCAAGTGACCAGGTATAGCGCTAACTCATTCTTCTTAATGACTATTATTACATATCATGGTGTCGCTGCATCATATTTATTCAACCGTTCATCTGGTGATAGGAATTCACTTTTCCTCCAGTGTTTACACATGTGCTACAATAATTAGCCTTGTTTTACAATGAGCTTTATTTACTTATCCTTTTGTTTCTATGAAATAGATTTCTACGAGAAGAATTTCTACAACAAAAGATATATGTACTTTTAATCTTAACAGATTACCAGAATAACTTCTAGAAGAGCCATGATAATTCATAATTTATCATCAATGCATACAAATATCTCCAAACTATATGTAAAGAAGCTCTGCTTGTTTCATTTGGTCTTACAGTTCACTCTCTCTCTCTCTCTGTGTGTGTGTGTGTGTGTGTGTGTGTGTAGTGCTTGAGCATCAGTAAGTTACTTAACCAAATTTCAATTTCCATATTTTTTAAGACTCTCTTTTTTAAAGCTTCTCAATAATCCCACAGGATTAGCAATATTGTTTTCATTTTGTAGATAGGGAAAATTATGTCACATAGTTATCAAAGACAAATACCAACATTTGAATCAATTTTTCTGACTCGGTTCTATAGTTCACTCTTTTTTGAGCATCAGATTCAAATGTAAATTTCTTACTCAATGTATCAGTTTGAGTACTAAGACAAATAAAGGCTAAAATGAGACTGGATGTGTAAGAGGTTTCTTGGGGGAATTATCTGTGAAGAATTAAGGGACAGAGGGAAGGAGTAAGTGCCACAGATCGCAGGTATGACACCCGTAAAAGGGAAGATGAAAGGCAGGATTCAGTAGGAAGAGGCTCAGGTTTCAGGTAGCTCTGAGACTCTCAGCCAGGTCACTGGGGAGTACCCAGGCAAAGATTTCCAGTTAGAGGAATCCAGCATTGGACATTACTATATGACTTCATATTACCTATCAAATGCAAATTTCATGAGACTACTACCAATGGAATATTCCACATTGTTAATAAAATCATGTGTATTAGTAGAGAAAAAATAATTTCTCCAGGACCCCATCACTAAGACTATGTTCATATATCTTCTTCAGACTAGAAGTCATAAGTCTCCCTGCCTTAGGTAAGGAGTAAAAGTCAAGATTAACCAACCTGGCATGGGGATGGGAAAAGCATCTGAAATGGGAAGTTTTACTAAAGCATCAAAGTGATGCATGTATTGCTATCTGCACGCCTACATGTCTGCCACTGAACAACAAAGAGAAATTAAGAAGGTACGAGTCATGCTATTCTTTGTGAAGTCATTTTGTGAAGTAATTGATGTTTTTAAAGACCTTATGCATTTGTACATCTTCCAAAGTACATAATTTATCAATTTAAATCAAACACTTATAAAGAGTATCACAATTATATAAATAATCCATTGATAAAATGATAAAATTTATCAGTTTCATCTAACACGGAATATTTTTTATTCTTAATAGTACAAGTTTCCAGGCAGGGGTCTTAAGGGTTTCTTCAGATTCTCTGTTAATCTTCACAATGAACTTTGAGATAGGAACTAGTATTATCTCCATTTTGCAGGCCTATAGAGGTTAAGAAACTTTCTCAGATTCAAACAGATATCAAGTGGCTAATCCATGATTCAATCCAGCAGTTTGATCCTAGACCCAGCCTAATGCTGTCACTTTTAATCATGGTGCTCTGCTGTATTTGCCAAAGACTGAAAAAAGTTACTTTTTGCTTTAGAAAGAGACATATCAGGTAGAATTCTACTAAAAGTTCATCCACTTCAGTTTTTAAAACCTCTCTGAAGGTTTTATTACACATTTTTAGAGAGATGGCACAATTATTACCTGCTGGTTTTCACTCTCAGGAAGAAAGGGCACCGTGATCATTTGAATGGCTCTAAATTCCGCTTAATCATCTTTTTTGGGTTTCATGTTTTTTGTTTTTTTTGAAAGGGGGACCCAATTTTTAGTTATATTTTCTATGAAAGATACTTGCCAGAATCATGAACTGATAGACTTACTTTACAGTCAGAATCATAAACCAACTACATGGTAGTTCAAAAAACACTATTTGATTAACTGAAAGAATCTCACTTCCAAAATAAAAATCAGTGAAACAATATAATAATCTAATTAGACCTAGTCAAAGTCTAATGTTAGGCAATTCATACTTTCTTTTCAATAACATTTAAAGAAACATAAAATAACAGACTATAAAATTTGTCTTTAAAAATTTAAACTTAGAAATATAAAATATATTAAAGAAATATAAAATAAAGACATTCCCTTTATTTAACATGGCAATTCACATCATTATTTAAACATTTTTAACTACAGCTTTAATAACCACATATTACTACTTAATATATGCTTAATATATGCATATTTATCACTTAAAGACTTGTCTACATCCTTGTTTCAAGTATGGAATTTAAATTATAATCACTGATTAATAGCATTTCATAGGAAGGTAGCTCATGTATGTACCTTTGATATCCATGGTTATTCTCATCGGAACCTTTGGACCTGCACCAGCACTATTGACTGCGTAAATCTAAAACAAAGAAACATTTGTTACTATTTTCATGTTATGCTTATGTATGTATTTATATATATATATAACTGATTACAGTTACATGTAATTTTAAATGATTCTTTAAAAAACAACTATATACAGTCTATTAATTATATTTTCTTGCACTTGAATATAATATGTGTAGGAAGAACATTAACAATGGAGTATGTCTTAAAATTGATGTTCTAGTACTAAACGCTGAGAACAAAGGCTGAGTGATCTAAACAGCCCTATCACTGAGACCTGGACCGACTGTGGTTTTAATGTGAACATAGGAAGAACAGAGCACTACAGCCACTAGATCTACGCTCTCCTGTCATCTACTCTAACATCTGTTCCTTCTCTCTGTAGCTAGGTAACTCTGGCCTCCTTTAAATCCATATTCAAGATCCTCTTTTTTTCCCTCTCTGAGATGAAATCCTATTCCTTCAGCCTCCCAGTTTTCCTGTATTAAATCATTCCCCTGAAAGATGGCCTTTATGCCCTTCTTCACCCCTGCCCCAAAGTATCTGACGCTATAACCTGCATAATGCAGCATATGCACATAAAACATTTCTGTTTGTATACACAGAGGGTGATTTACACAAACGAAATCCTTTCAATTAACTTTGTGCTAAGGAAGCTGTAGACACAGAATCTTATTTTCTTCATTTTATCTTGCTGTATTAAACAAATACTATGTTCTTGGCTTATTTCATTGTACCTGATAAACCCAATTCAGTATATAAAATGTTTATGGGAATTACTTAATTTGTTTTATACATTAGTGGCCCACCCTTCCACACTCTAGATACTTTAAAAATGTTTTTATTGAATTAATATTATAATATACATGATATGGTAGATACGATAAATAAACCAAGACCATAAAATGTGGCTTAAAAATGCCTAGAGAAAATAATTGAGTTTGTAAATTCAAAAAAAATAAATATTAAAAATAAAAAACATATGTTATAGTATGGTCCGTTATTTTTATTTCTTTATGGTAGAAACTAACATTTAAGTGAAATAATGAGTGAAAAGTTTGGGCAGTGCCTCTGAAATTGCAGTGTGCAAAGAAGTCATTTGCAAACCTTGTTAAATGCAAATATGCAGATTTTGTTTCAGTAGGTCAGTACAGGTGCTAAAGTTATACATCCTAACAAACTTCAAGGTGTTAAGGATACTGCAGATTGCACTCTGCAAACAGGATTTTTAGGGATTTTTTAAAATTATTAATTAGTTGCACATTTTTGGTTCCTATTTTATCTCTTACGATAGCCAAAATATACATACCTTTCACTACCTACCATAACTAGAAATATTTAATCCTCACAAATATTCTATAAAATAAATTATTATTCCAATTACCAAGTTTTCACATAAGGAATCTGGGGCTCAGATTTGATAAAGCTGCCCAGGCACAGAAGCCAGTATTTGAACCCAGGTTACTTAATTCTCTTAGTCATCATCTTCCCTCTAATCAATCTTTCACAATGGTAAACCATTTAATGTGACATGCAAAAAGAATCACAACAAGATTTTATAAAGATATAAATTCAAAGTGACTGAGAGAAGTAGTAAATATATTCATTTTATACATACATACATATACAAATTATTATCAATGACCTGCTAATTACATTGATATTAATAAAGAGTTGGTAGGCAGATTACTAAACTACTTGAAGATTTAGAGTAAATTCTGTTTCTTAGAAGATGATTTTTCTGAACCATATAATTTTATTTGAAAATTTCAAGATGATCTAAAAGTAGGGAAAAAATAAAACAAATTGTATGTGTATATGTCTCTGTGTATGTATATGAATACATTTATGTCCAAATTTAAGTAATTTAGAATTAAGATATAAAATGCTATTAGCTTTTAGTAATACTTGGTTAAAATGCATGATAATTTCAAACATGTAAACAATTATTTCTTTCTTTCACCCTTAAAATTTGCTTTTCCATTTTGAATTTATAATCACACATAGCTTCTTTTTTTGGCAGAGTTACCTCTTTATATATCACTGCTCTTTTACTGTTAATGTGCATTTTCTTTCTCTTTTATTTCTGAGTTTCTACTATTATTGTGCAAACTTCTCGGTTATTTACATATTTTAATTTCATAGTACTTGTATTATAACAGAAAATAAGTAATTTCAGTTCTCAAAACTTATTTTTGTTGAGATGTCAAACAATCTCACAAAAAGATATGGGAAATGTATATACAAACTGCAATATTTTTAAACGCCAAGTTCATAAACTGACATTGTCATTTGGGAAATTAACTGAAGCTACGGATTCTTACACTGATATTGTATGTATGTCCACCTTTTAGTCCTTCTAACATTGCAATGACGAATGTGTTGGTTTTCTGTATAATACTGAGGTTGTGAATCTGGACAGCAGTAGGATCATCTTCTCGGTAAACCAGAGCTTGATATACTTGGATATTTCCATTAGGTTGAGAAGGAGGAAGGAACGTTAATTGAAATTTTGTAACTTCATCTGGTATCTTCTGAAATGTCATGTTGTTAGGTGGGTCCTTTGGGGCTAAAATAAAATATTTAACAATTAATTTTTTTAAAAAATTCTATTCCTTTTTATCTCCACATAAATGTATTTGCTTTGAACTTCTGTTTTTAAAGGGTATTCCACAAATTAAACTATACGAACTACGAAAACTAGCGAAGTGACTGATGCATCATGGAATTATTGACATCTGTAATTCACAGCAACCATAATGGTGATCCAGTTTGTTTGTTTTATATGCACTTATTTTTATGCACAATATGTTTCTATGACATTTTAATCTTTTGTTTGTTTGTTTTTGAGACAGGGTCTCCTTCTGTCACCCTGACTGGAATGCAATAGTGTGACAGTTAAGAGTCAAAAGAAGTAGCAAAAACAGGACATACAGTCCCATTTAACTTTCTCCCAGTTTTCCCCATTGGTAACATCTTATGTAACCGGAGTTTAATATTAAACCAGGAAACTAATATTGACAGTATTGACAATGCTGTGCATACTACAGACTTTATCCCAATTTCACCACTTTCCATGCTTTTGTCTATACTTTTATGCAATTTTATCTTTTGTATAGATTCCTGTAACCACCATCATAAACAAGATACAAAACTATTACATCACCCTAAAGAAACTCCCTCCTAGTATCCTCTTTTATTTGCAGCATATGCTTCCTCACAACACTAATAATTCTTCCTCTGTATAGTTTTGTCATTTTGAAAATGACAATAGCATAACGACCTTGAGGTCCATCAAGGTGTATACTATATGTATTAATAGTACATTCTTGTTTTTATTGCTGAGTAATGTTCTATTTTGTGGACGTAGCAGACTTTGTTTAACCATGGAAAAACATTTGGGTTGTTTCCAGTTTTCATTATTACTAATAAAATTGCAATCAACTTTGATGACAGATGTTTGTGTGAGCATAATTTTTCAATTCTCTGTGATCAGTGCCCAAGAGTGTGATTGCTGGGTCACACAGTAATTTCATGTTTAGCTTCATAAGTGGCTGCAAAATTATTTTCCATTGTGGCTATTCCATTTTACATTCCTACTAGCAATGTGAGAGGTTCGGTCTTTCTGTATCCTTGCTGCACTGGGTATCATGGCCATACTTTAAATTATCTTATCTGTTCCAGTACCTAGACAATAATCTCTTATTGTGGTTTAAACTTGCATTTTCCTAATGGCTAATAGTATTGAAAACTTATGTTGTCATGTGCTTTTTTCTTTTCTCTCTCTTTTTTTTTTTTTTTTTTTTTTTTTTGAAACGGAGTCTCACTCTGTCCCCCAGGCTGGAGTGCAGTAGCATGATCTTGGCTCTCTGCAAGCTCTGCCTCCCGGTTCACGCCATTCTCCTGCCTCAGCCTCCCGAGTAGCTGGGACTACAGGCGTCCGCCACCACGCCCGGCTAATTTTTTGTATTTGTAGTAGAGACGGGGTTTCACCGTGTTAGCCAGAATGCCCAGAATGGTCTCCATCTCCTGACCTCGCGATCCGCCCCCCTCGGCCTCCCAGGTCTGCCAATTTTCTAATTGGATTTTTTTTTAATTGCTGGGTTTTAAGAGTTCTTTCTATAGTATAAATATTTTAGTTTATTTTAGATAAATAACAGCTTAACATATGACAAGCTAAGCATCAATACGTTATTAAAATATGCATGAGGATAAAAGTTATTTTATGAATATAGGAGCTACTTCTTGGTGCATAACATAATTAGTGTTCTTTATGTAAGTGACTGATTGAATGACTATACCTATTTTGATCAACTTGAAATAGTTATAGTCTTCCATACTAAGTAAGGAATTTCCATGAAGAAATGTAGTATTTGGCTGTCAACAGTTCAGATGTTCAAGCTTTATTATCTTGTAAAAAATGTAAATAAATGAACAGCAAAGAATAAAAGAGAAGCAGATAAATATGCTATTGTGCCAAATACTTCATTTTACATGGAAAAACGCAAAGCTAAAATAAAGGTTAAGCTGGTTCAAGAGAGATATTTTTGCATTTGTTGCTATACGTTTTTACGCTGTATCATAAATGTATTTTCTTATGAGATATTTCTCTAAATTTAGGATGTGATTTTAAGTTAGATAAGCAAAGAAATTCTCTCAATGTTGTGAAAAACTTCCTACCCCTCTAATTTTTGGTTATACATGTAAAATCCTACTCTTAAGAGATTTAGTAAAAATGTATTAAATTGTGATATCCTTGAAACAGATAGCACATTAAGGTTTGACAAACAATGTTTTATTGTATAAATGTGAGTACATTCATCATATCTTTCCTCACAGGTAGGAGGGATTGAGAAGTAAAAGGCATAATCAGAAAATAGATACCTGTGATACTTGGCAGCCAAAGAGGAACAAATGGAACTTTAGGATGCTGATGATAAAATTTACCTTTTAATTTAGAACCATAACTTTACAGACAAAATGCGTAGAGAATATAATGTAATGAAAAAACTAGCTGTTAAAAAAATTTACCTCCTATACTTACCTTACAGATAGCAACAAATAAACTATAGCAACATATCCCTTCATCTGCTCTTTCCAGTGATATATCTGGTGGCAAAGAACATCAGGAGTCTGAAGGAGGATGGGGCAAGCAAGTTCTGGGATGTTGACTTTCCAGATTTATTTGTTATTGGTTACAGTCTTATTATTCATTCAGACCCTGTTCATAAGAACTGAAGGAAATCTGTATGGATTCTGACATTTATCAAAGAGTTATATAATAAGACATATATTACTTGACTAAGTGAAGATAACAGCTGTGATAAATGTGAGCTGGATTCTACTTTTGAATTCCAGATTATTTAATACTCACAAAGTATTACAAATTTAATATTCACTCAAATAATCGGGCAGAAATAATTGAAATAAAATTTTAGTTGCAGTGTTATTGGATATAGACAGTTGGAAATATTATCTCTTAAGGCAAGCTTACTGAATTTCTGAAACAACTAGCAGATTAAATAAGTGCAAAGAAACATAACTGGATACCTTTAATCTGTTTCTGTATTTACAAGGATTGCATATTCTACATAACTCCTCTTTACCTCAAAAATATAAAATAGAAAGCTTCCTTTTTGTCAGTTGCAGAGAGTCACTAATTTTTTGTTTATATGCTTTAAAAACTTCTCATAACACATATATTTTTTGGTGGAGTGTGAGGAACTGTAAGAAAGCCAGCTAAATCTCAGTCAATTTTTAGCAAGGTTGAGAAATTCTCCTTACCTGATTCTAAAGTAGTAACAATCACTTCAGCACTTGACTTCCCTTCTACATATGCAGCACTAATGTTCCCAGTAAATGCAGTGATCACTACAGAATACCTTGTGAATATTTCTAAATCTTTAATTTCTATGGTTTTATTTTCTTCATTTGACTTGATGAAGGATATATTAAATTCATCATTATCTACCTATAGGAAATATAAGTAAAAATGAAGGAAGCAGCACTTGAGATCTAAGTCAATAAAACATAATAATACAAAGCTACATGAGCTGTATTTATCTAGCCAAATTTTAATTTATTTATTTTACAATCAGACTGCCCTGGGATGTCTAAAGTGCTATTACAACAGTTTACTAATTATTAATTATCTTAATAGTTGAAAGTAAAAGAAAAAAGCCCAACCAGACAACCACGATTAACCAAGCCATTAAATAAATAAGCAAAAATCATCTTTGCAGTCAATGAAACTCTACTTTTGACTCCAATATTTTGTAGAAGAAAGCATAGAGGTTTTAGTACCTAATCACACAGGGTTCAAATCCCAGATTGGCCACTTATAGCTCCTGTAGTATTTGAGAAACCACATACACAGTCTAGTCTTTCAATCCCTGTAAAATTGGGCTAATAACATCTATTTACAGTGTTTCATTGAGATTTAAAAAGGACAGGTCTAAAGTAGCTGGCACATAGATTTCAATATTTTTTTCACCATTACCCACAAAAGGAAACACTCTTTGTAACATAATTCAGAAGATAAGACTGACAGATATAAAATATATATGTATCTTATGACTGTAATACATTTTTCAGAAATACACCATCTTTCTGAAGTACACTTTGATATCTTCTGCTCTTTTTAATTTTATTACAGCTCATTTAAAAATGCTGATGATGGCTGCAGTTTGAAAAACCCTGATTTAGCACTATGCATAGCACTGGATAATAATTAATCGTGGATGTCATAATTATTAATGTGCATAAATGAGTGTCTTTAGGCATATGAAATGGAGCTATATGATTTGTTCAAACATAGTCTGTCCTTTATGGAGGTTCTGGCCTATTCACTCCAGATATTAAGCATAGCTAAACTTGCTAGCACTAAGTAGAAGGGTTTTTCCCAGACAACCATGAGAAAATTCAAAATCCTATCATACATACTACTCTCAGGTACCTTAATTGAAACACTTAAAACCAGGTTTTATACACAGTGAACACTATTAAGTCCATTTTCAACTTGACCCTCCCTCATGACTTTGAAATATTTTTTATTTGTTTGTTTGGTTGGTTCAATGTATTTTTTTAATGCTCTTTGCTAAGAACATATTTTATTGATAATATGAAACACACTTATTGATTTGCATATGGTATAACCTATATTGTAAATGTTGTCCTGGAAACTCATTTATAGAGATGTTTTCTGAGGTAATATAAATAAAATTAACTCAATTTTTTTAAAAAGATGTTGCTATAAAAGAAAAAAGAAACATAGTAAAAGGATGATATAAATAATACTATTGTTGCATACAGTCAAATAGATCATTCCCACCTTAAGACAGAGCAGTGGACAGAAATGCCCCACTTCTCGAAAATGGAAGAAAAACAAATTAGCACAGGAACCCTATTGATCAGGAATATATGCCACTAGCAGAAAATGTGTATTTAACTAGTTGTTAACATTTAAATATCACATAAACATATGCTTTTTGGAATTTCCCTTAAGACTGGGCTTAATTTCATGCTGAAAAAAATATTATTGAGAGGTGTGGAGATGGGAACTGTTGACCTCTGTAAAGGGGCCTGGGTCCCGTTCATTGGAATCCCACTCAGTTGGCTTCACTTTGACTACTGGTTCATGTCACTTGTCTATTATAGCTATTTGAATTCTGATTTTATAGAGGTGAGGTGACCTCCTCAGGATTACTTAGAAGCAGAGGCAGGATTTGAGTCCAGGTCTTTCAAGAGTCCATAGCATTCTACACTTCCACAAGGTCACTGGGTTTGATCTTACAAATTTAATTATTTATAAATTATTATTCTTCCAATGCTTTCCATTAAAACAATAGATAACAAATATCAAGCCATAAAAATATGACATGGTATGCATATATTATATCTTTAAAAATATTTAACAAAATCTGAAAGGAATTCTCAGTCCTCAAATGTGGCAGTAAAAAAGATCATTATTACCTTTCTTTATTAAACCTACTACACCTTTGTTGTTGTTAACTACTACTTGTCCACTTACCCAGGACTGAAATCACGTCTTTTTGACTCCTTTTCCTTCAATCAATTCCAAGTTTGTTTGCTCATATTGTACTTGATAATCTATTATTATAAAAGTCTTTCATCATTTTTGAAGTGTGACTTTATATATATTATCAGCAATTAGACTCTGTTTCTCCTCTTCCTGCCCCACTTCCTATTTTTTCTTCTCTTCCTACCCTGCCTCCACCCTTTCCCATCTGGTGTACCCCATTCATTCATCAAGTCCCAGAATATATTTAACCTGCTGTATGACGTCTCCTTTATCTTCTATGCCTCCCATAACAGGAACTTTAATTACTTCGTTAGCTTATATTCTCTACAAAACTTCATAACTCAAACTCTATAATTAGCTGTTTCTATTCCAGTTTGTACCGCTAGGATGTGAGCTACTTGACAGCAGAGCTTTATGTTTTTCGTCCTTGTCTTGATGAACAGAAGCTCCTCATAACAATTTGCTCAGTGAAAGAATAAAAGGAGCAATGAAAATGACCATAAATGCATTAATTTCCAGCAGAATCATCTAGGATGATATTTACATTTTATAAAGTTTTCTTATAATATATCTTTATTAAGAATGACAACTTTTGTTTACACTTTTAAAGTTAAGGGTTTTATCTGCGTGGCTAGTATTTTGTAGAAGACAGGCTGCACAATAAGTTCCAAGTGCAATGATATGTATTCTTCCTTAGTCTGGGAACCAATGATTCTTGAATGTGGATAATTACATATTAACGAAATGAGCTGCAGACATGCTTTATCAGAGTTGTTCACTTCTACATATCCAGCGTCTAGCACAGTTCTGGTACATTGGAAGTATTTTAAAATGTGTGAGGAAGGAAGGAAGTAAGGGAGAGAGGGAGGGAGGGAGGGAGGCAGGAAGGAAAGAAGGAAAGAAGGAAGGAAGGAAGGAAGGAAGGAAGGAAGGAAGGAAGGAAGGAAGGAAGGAAGGAAATGCCTCTACTTAATTCCAAGAATCCTAAAGAAACTGTGAATTACTAGGTTCTGTCTGAATCTGTTCTTGCTATTGTTGATCTAAAGGAGTTTTGGTAAGGCTATATTTATGTTGGCAAATTTTATTTTCTATTTAATGACCTTCCCTTTCTCCTGTCAAGCCATTGTCAATCTGATAGTTTTAGCCAAGTCTTCGCTCTGTGAGAAGTTATTCACTGTCTCTGTGCTTCAGATTTCTTTTTTGCAAAATGAAAGTAATAATGTTTACATCAAAATATTGCTAGATAACATACAATAGGATAATGCATAGGAAGAGATGAACATGTAACTTGTATAAAATAAGCAATTAAAATATTCGTTATCTTCCCTTCTACTCTCTTTCCCTTGCTCACTTTGAAACTCAGCAAGAAGGCTACAAAAATGAGATTACAAAATCACTTCTTAATATGATTTTTTTTTCTTCCTTTAAGCAGAATTTCCAAGGGAGAACTATTTTCATTAATAAAGTGCCTTTCATTTGACAGAATAAAGCTTTATCATTTTATAATTTGTTTTTAATGCATATTCCCAGGGCATTCATCATTCATGCTAATTATTTTTGGCTAATTACGTACTAAAATCTTCACAAATATGCTCTACAAAAGGAATAGAAAATAGAGACTGAATTGAAGAACAAATACATCAATAATTCTTCAAATTTTATTTTAATGATGACAGGTCTTTTGAGATAGAAGTATTATATCTCCTTTTAAGGAATATTACAAAGACATAGTAAAATGTTAAAGTTGAACAAGAGACAAAGGCAGAGAGAAAGGAGGAGAAATCACAATGTTATCCAATTTAATGAATAAGATGCTATTAGAAAACTGTGTCCAACAGGCTCAGCAAAATCCAAGCAGGGTGCAAAGGAAAACTTCCAGTCTTTATTCTGGCTAATCGTTCTGCATTATCGACATCATTGAGCATCCTATCTTATACGCAGGGTTTGACTTTCACGCCTGGATTTCCGTCTAAATGACTATCTACTCCCATTCCGTCTCTTCAGTGGCCTTTTATTTAAGTATTGATATTCCTCAGGATGCTATCTTTGGGTTGTCATCTTTGCACATTCCATAGTGAATCTCATTCACTCCTATAATTTTGACTATCTTCTAAATACTAACATTTCCCAAATCTGCAAATCCAGAATTTCTCTCCTGAGCTCCAGATCCATATTTAATACTGCCAATGTGTGTATTGACCTGGAGGACTGCCGCATATTTCAAACTCAGTGTGTCTAATACTGAACTCATTCTTTTCCTCTACAGATCTGTTCCTCCTCATAATCTTATTTCATATAACTTACAATCATCCTTAATTATCCTACTCACTCACCATCATGAGTTAGTTGATTTTTCACCAAATTCTATAGATTTAGATTATTTTTCATTCTGTTTTCTTGTTACATTGCCTCTGTTCTCTTTCCTTGCCCTTTTATAGTTTCCTGTCTCCTTGCCTGATTTTGCACCCCCATACTGCTCTAAATCTGTCCTCTACACTGCAACCATACCTATCCTATACAGTAGAAATCTGTATCACCAACTGGCACCCCACTGCCCTTAACTTAAAACCCTAACTCTGTAACTTGTTATATAGTCGGCCTCCAGATCTAGCCTCATCTCTTAGAACTTTTTTTTTTAAATGTTATGACCTGGGATTGCCAAAAGATTTGATTTTTCTTGAATGAGGCTTACTTTTTTATACCCCTATTCCCATTTACCTTTTATGTTCTGCTTCACTTATTTTTCAAGACTTAGTTCTGATGTTATTTTATCTAGAAGATATTTCTCCTAATGCCTTCTTTCTTCTCATTTTGTATTATGAATCACTTTCTACTGTATGTAAACCAGATCTTTGTATTACTACCAATTCAACCACTTGTATGTGTGTATATACACATATGATATATATATTCTATATGCTGATAATAAATATAATAATAGTGTTACTAATATTTTATATTTATTGAGCATTTATCATGTGTCAGGTAACGTTCCAAGTTCTTTATGCATGTTAACTGATTCAGTCCTCATACCCTGTTTACTATTATTAATCTTTACTTTACAGATATAGACATTGAAACACAAACAGTAAAGTAATTTTCCTAGTGTCTAACAGAGCCAAAATTCAAATTCAAATAGTCTGGTTCCAAATCTTGTATTATTAACAATTTTATACTGACTTTTACAGAAGGTAAGACATGCCTTACCGATTTGACATCAATCAGATAATATGTTGGTCCAGTAATGACAGCAGGTTCACTCCAGCTTATGCTGATGCTGAAAGGTGATGTTGCTACTACATGAACATTTTCAGGAGGACCATCTGGAGCTATGACAATAGAAAATCAATTATCTCGCTACATTAGAATTAGCACTTGCTACAGTATAATAATAGAAAAGACCATGAAAAATGGATAGTCATAATGAATTAATTTTACATTAATTTATACTTCACAGAGTGCTAAAGGCATTACCAAATAAAAAGATCCAATTATTTAAAATTAGCTACTCTACGTGAACAACTTCCACATGAAAACTTAATTAATTAAAATCATAAGTACATTATTTTGAAACTTGAAATAATACTTTGAAAGGAAAGCATTACTATTGCTAAAGTAAACCTTTTTAAACAACTAAATATTTTTCTTTTAAAACAGTTAACCTAGCAATGCTGTTTTAAGAAAACCCTTGCAGAAATGTAGTATTTGACTACAGAGAGATAGAGAAGCAGAGTTGAAAATTAAAACTGGTATAATGAAAGTATACATATATTGTTTTACAAATGTAAATTGAGTTGATTTTATTGTTTTCGCTGAGGGTGGAGAATACGAAAGCGTTATTCAATTGTTCTGATCTATTATTAGAAATGCAATCTTCAAATATTTCTTGAATTCCTCATGATTCCAATTAAATTCTTTAATTTGTTCTACTTTCTTAATTTGTCCTACTTTGTTATTTTTTCAGTAATGCAAAACAAGAGACAATATCTTAAAAATGTTTCTGTTTAAAATCCTTATGTGTACAATTTCAATCTGTGAAGCCACTAGGAATTAGGAGAGATAATAGTATGCAGGGAAAGATTTAGCCACAGTTAATTTCACACAGACATTAACCTAAGAACACTGCTGCACACACCTCTGTTCTTTCGGGGCCCCTAGTCAGTTCTAATGATATTAAATATTGGGAGATAAGTATTTCCCAGTATTTTCGATTTTTTATG
>NW_012104865.1:701756-731050 GCF_000951045.1 Mandrillus leucophaeus | reverse complement strand
TATTTGACTACAGAGAGATAGAGAAGCAGAGTTGAAAATTAAAACTGGTATAATGAAAGTATACATATATTGTTTTACAAATGTAAATTGAGTTGGTTTTATTGTTTTCGCTGAGGGTGGAGAATACAAAAGCGTTATTCAATTGTTCTGATCTATTATTAGAAATGCAGTCTTCAAATATCTCTTGAATTCCTCATGATTCCAATTAAATTCTTTAATTTGTTCTACTTTCTTAATTTGTCCTGCTTTGTTATTTTTTCAGTAATGCAAAACAAGAGACAATATCTTAAAAATGTTTCTGTTTAAAATCCTTATGTGTACAATTTCAATCTGTGAAGTCACTAGGAATTAGGAGAGATAATAGTATGCAGGGAAAGATTTAGCCACAGTTAATTTCACACAGACATTAACCTAAGAACACGGCTGCACACACCTCTGTTCTTCCGGGGCCCCTAGTCAGTTCTAATGATATTAAATATTGGGAGATAAGTATTTCCCAGTATTTTCAATTTTTAAATACATATGGGCAAACATTATTGAGAAAGTACTATCCCACAGATCCTTAGAAGACATAATCTGGAAGATAAAATATTCCTTTCCTCCAATAATTCATAATCTAGCAAGAATACAAGTTGTATGATCTTGGTCAAACACCAAAATGTTTGAACCTCAGTTTCCCCATCATATGAATATTTTATAGTGCTTTAAGAGGATTTATGAAAACAAAGTATGTAAAAGTGACTAGTTCAGTATTTGCCACATTGTCAATTATCAAGATATCATAAAAGATAAAGATAAGGGATAAATAGAAATAAATAACTATAAATATAATCTACAATGAGAGAGCAAAGTGATGATACAGATGGGGCAGGGTTGCAAGGTAAAGACGCACTGTGAAGGTGGGAATTGCACTAGGCCTTGATAGATGCGAAGGATACAGCAGGGTTAGGGGTACTTCTATGATAAGGGGAGGATCATAGAAAAGTCACAAAGACATAAACAACAGGATCCACAGACAGATGGAGTTGTATTGATGTAGAATTGCTTATCTTGGTAATGTTATTATTTACAAGTAAAAAAAAAATATTATTCTAGGAAGGAGTCAATAAACTTCACCAGATTTCCAAAAGGATTCACGGTACAAAAAAAGATTCAGAATCCCTAAATTCAAGAAACAGAACTATTACAGAGAGACTAGCATCTATGAAGGAATAAAAACGAACAAGCCCAAGCAGTAATTTAGGAATTAAGCTAGAGAGTACTTCATTGTTATGTAAAAGAATTTGGAGTTTATTCTTTAAATAGTGGGATTCCACTGAGGTTTCTGAGAAAGGAATTATTTTTCCATTGATTTAGGAAGACAACTCAGGTAGCGATGAAAAAGTTATCTGAAGCACACTGAGTGTAGATAAGCTCTTTCCAAAAAGCCAAGTAAGACATGAGATCCCAAATAGGAATAGTGACAGAAGGGATAGATAGGAGGAGATGAAACCTAGAGTCACTATAGAAAGATTAATAAAAAGAACTCAGGGAATAATTTGATGTGGGTGCAAACTGAGATAGAGAAAGTAGTAGAAGCTAATTCATGCATTAATATTGGTGAATTTTGACAGTTCACACCATCTCATTCAGGAACATACACTGATTTTGGTGGGGTAAGACTATGGTAGGAGATGATAAATTTGGATTTGGATTTGTTGAGTTTGAGAACCTCCAGAAGTCTGAGCTGCCTCCCTGGCAAATGGAAAGATGAGCTTGGAATGAGGCAAATAGGATCAGAATGGAGAAAGTTTTTGTCCTTGTTTTTAAATTGCAGATAAAAGTTGGGATGGTATAAATATGGGTAGTGTATCTCGTTCAAGTGAATCACATGTTCTGAAGAGAGTCAAAAGGTTTATTTAAATACCAGATAGGTATAAGATGTTACTATCATTTGAACGTGTCCCCTCCAAAATTTAGATGTTGAAATGCAACGGCCAATGGGATGATATGAAGAGGTGGGGCCTATAAGAGGTGAGTACATCATGAGAATGCCTCCCATGGTGAATGGGATTAAGGTCCTTATAAGAGAGGCTTCATGAAGCATTTGGATAGCTTGCCCTTCTGCTTTCCACTGTGTGAGGACATGCGTTCCTCCCCTCCAGAGGGTGTAACCCTCACCAGATAAGCAAATCTGTCTGCACCTTCATCTTGGACCTCCCAGCTTCCAGAACTATGAGAAAACAAATGTCTGTTCTTACAAATTACCAAGTCTCTGATACTTTGTTATAGCAACACAAAACAGACTAAGAGATTAATAGTGGTGACAATCTTTAAACTATGAATAAGTAATTGATATTTAGAATATATTTCTTAGGCATATAACATTACGTCTATGGAATTTAGGTGCACAACTCAATCCAAAAATATTTTAATAATAGCATTGACATATTTTAATAATAGTGCTTGACTGTAACCATACAGGAATCTAGAAAATACATTTTAGGAAGTTTCAGTGAACAAATACCTTTGGAATGACAAAGATACTCTTCCTATTTGTACTTCTGAAAACTGTGCAATAATCTGAACATTGACACCCCTTACTCAAAGATCCAGTTTTATATTGCCAAGAAAACATCCAGGGGAGAGGGTGAAGAAAGGATGCTCCAGGATTCAGGGATTTGATGAGCTAAGAGGTGCTAATGATGAAGACAGAATTGGGTACACAGTTTCTCCAACAACTAAGGTATCAAGGAATCATACACATACCCTGCATAAACAGACATTTTCATTCTTTTTACTGCTAGCCTATGATCCTAGGAAAACCGCCTCAAATTGTAGCCTAATTCATTTAGGTAATTATACATAACAGATGAGAGCTATAAGAGGTCTCCCACCATCAGCATAATTAATTGCTTTGAAAAATATAAATACAAGATGCTTTGTGGGTTTCAATGGCCTCTCTTCTGCCTCTGACTCTATAAAAGGGGATGGGATATGAGCTATGAATAAATGTATTAAGGCTCCTTTATTGTTAATGTTTTTTGCAAAATTTGACTTCCAGCTCTGTAAGAACCAGTGTGGAGAGAAACGATTTTCTGACCGGCCACACATTTCAAGTGGTATAAAACAGGAAAATATTTTAGAGTCCCCTTGTCTTTATTATAACCAAATGTTTAGTTGGCTTTGAGAATAAACTTATGCATTCATTGAATGAATAAATATTTATTAAGCAATTAATATGTGCTAGGCACTAGGAGGACAAAAATCCCATACAGGTGATCAAGGTAGCTTTTGATCCATCCATAAAGCTTCTACTGTTTAACCTTTTTCATTTAGTAACAGTTTACTGAACACCTATGATATGCCAGGCACTTTGGAAGTGCTGGGAATAGAGAAGAGAACCAAAGAGACAAAGACCATGGAACTTCTATTTTAATGCAATTGAGAGACAAATAGTATATATTAGAAAAATATAAATAAATGAATATATAATACACAAGTAAATTATATACCATGTTAGGAAGTCTTATGTACCATGATGAAAAATGAGACAAGGTCATGGGAATGAGGATGCTTAAGGGTGTTACTATTTTAAATATAGTGGTCAGCACATGCCTCACTAAACAGATAACATTTAAACAAATATTTGAAGGAGGTGAGAGAATACTGTTTGGAGGAAGGGTGTCTAGGAGGAGAATGGCCCGTGCGAAGACCCTGAGGCAGGATTTCGGCTGGTATGTCCGAAGAATAACAAGGACCACAGTGAAGCTGAAGCCCAGTGAGTTGGAATGAGAATCTGAGCGGAAATGGGGGCCAGATAATGTAAGGCCACTAAGACCAGCGTTAATGTCTTCCTTTGTAAGTATGGCTATTGTGAACAAAAAGACAAACACCATGAAGTAGAAGGGGCTGTGATAGATTGTGATCCTTGGTATCTAACTCATACCAGAAACATGGGCTAAAATTAATTACATCAAAAAGGAAAGGTCATCTCCAAAATCTATTTGATTCATGTACCTCTGTAACATATACTACTCGATGCTGTTGGAGCTCTACTTTTCAACCTAACTCATTCTAGCAAGCAAGTAGAGTGGCACATTATTGTTGCCCAGACATCATGAAAAATTTATGGAGAATTTTCTGCGGCTAAGAAAGTTGTGAGATTTTCCTGCGGTAGCTTGTATCTGGAAAAAATTCTGTATCTCTGCTCTATAATGGCTTCCTCGGGTCTCAATTGAGGACAAAGTACAAAACCATTTCCCAAGGAAACTTTGGCTTGTGAGTATGTCTGTATGCCAGCTCAGAAGGCAATATAACGCTTTACTTTCAACTTCTCTTCTTTCACAATAAAACATCAACGCTGCAATCATTCCTTTAATACTGGCAATCAAAGCCCTCATCAGGGAGTGTGTGACCCCAAGCAGAGCTAAGAGAAAAGTGACATTCAAAGATCATTCATGACAACACATATAATCACCTATACTACTAAATATTTTAAGTTCCTTGCACTGATCAATGATTATAAAAAAGCAAGGTATTTAGCCCCTTGCTGAGCTATGCTTTAAAGTCATTTCTTGAACTTTTCCCAAAATCGTTTTCCCTCCTTTCTTCCTTTTTTAAAAGAAACAATCACTCTAAACAATGTTTGCATTTTCAATAAAGTTCTCGATAAAAGTGCCTGTCTTGTTACACAAGTTTCCTGTGTTGAATCCTTTGTCAAAAATTTCTTTCAGCATGTATTTTGCCAACTTGTATTCTTGAAGGATTAGAGCTCCTAAATCCAAACTAAAAAATAAAAGTAAACTTATATAACTGAATATATATATATATATATAAATATATAATATATAACAAGATATGTTTCACCTGTCTGGACCAATGAAAGATAATTGTTTGATTAATTCACAGGTAATTTAAGAGAAATATTTATGCCCATCTATTATAAAACAGCATCTAATTATTTTAGCATTGTACAATATTATAATATACTTATATACATATACAAATTATTTTAGGTATTTTTCTTATGAAATTTAACAAAATTCTCAAAACATATAATAAAATACATCCAGCATTTTCTCTGTTATCACAGCATATAGTAAACTACTACTAGTGTCACATAAGGGTGGCTACAAAATTACATTTATGAATGTCAACTACAAAAATAAAGGGAGCTTATGGTGGCAAAGGTATGAGGAGTTGAAAATATGCCAGTTTAAAAGCTTAGTAACTTATAAGCATCTTTGGGAGATTTTGTTTGTCTCCCCATATACTGTCACATTCTGATTTAGGATTGTTTGTGAAATGAATCTAGTCAGTAATGGGCCAAGATATCACTCTACCCTTTCTGTTATAAATCACAGCAATTTACTCAGTAGGAATGATCTATCCTTATTCTCTCATTCCCCATAATCCAATCACTTCCTCTCATAAGCACTTTCCCCCTGGTTTTCACCATAATGCATTTTCTGTAACTAACAACCATCATTTCCTGATTATCATGCTTCTATCCTTGCACAGGAATGTGGGTCTTACGTGGGTCAGGGTCATCTTTCCCATCCATCTGTGTCTTGATGCTAAGTGTGTTAGCTGAAAGGTGAGTCTAGATAGACCATCATTTTGCCTAGTCCATATGAAAGTTTGAATGCCCCCATCCATGCCACTTTGATTAAGAACCTACAAGTTTTAGTGTGCCTAATACTATAATTTTAGAATAAGCACATTCAAAGACTTATTTGTAACTTTGCAATCTGCAGATCCCTGTAAGTGTAACTTAATAGTGGAAAATATTCTAGAAAATACTCTGTGGTTTTTAATGTACTTCGTTATGATGACTTTTCTAAAAGAATAAACATAAATGAAAAAATGGTTTGACAGCAACTCACAAAACAGGAAACTTCAGCTCTACATAGTTGCAATTTAAATTGTCTGCACAACTGTTTGAATTTAAGTTCAGTATAAAAAGTTTACTAAAAGGGCCTACCATCCAGGGTGTTTTAGTTTCAGGATTTGGTACACTAGGCCACCAGATTTCTAGTGACTGTCATCACTAAATGAAGGGCTCTGTTGTTTCTCAGCTACACAAATATTAACAACTTCAAGGACTACAAGTCGACTTTGACTCAGCACATCTGGACAAATTAACACTGAGTGTTAGATGTCTCTCAGGATTAGAAGAAATCCAACAGGCTGGTGGATTCCTGTGTCTTAAGCAATTCAGGGCATCAAGCGCCCTGAAGTAGCTCTGCAATTGGATTCATTATATTTCCACACAGCAAGAGTATCTCAGGACATATTCCTGTCCACTGGTTAAAACACTTTGATAACTGGCTATGCTTTTGTAGTCTGGATGTTTTCCTAGAGCCCAGGGATTTCGCTGACCAAAATGCAACACCACTGTTGGTGTAGGAAATATTTCCTGTCATTTTATAAGATGTTAATTGTGTTTTCTAATTAGATTTCCTAACAGCAAGGTGGTGCTGCAGAGGGTATAGTATAATGGTGTTACAAATACAGCAAGCCCAAGAATTTGTCAGATTAGATTCATGAGTACTAAGAATGATTCATGGATGTTCATAGTATTAGACCTCACTGTATGATATTTTATTTGATGCTTAAATGAGTTATTTTCTGACTAATTTCAGACTGGCTTAAGTTGGAAAAAAATACAAAATACAAAAAAAAACCTCTCAGTTTCAATACTGGCCATGCCAGGTAAGAATGAAAATACTATAATAACTACTATTACTTTAGAATCAGATAATACATATTTTCTGAGAATAGCATCATGTTTATAAAACAACTTTTTACAACAGTGGTCCTCAAAATGTGTCTCCAGGCGAGCAGCATCAACATCACTGGGGAAGTCATAGAAAAGCAGTTTCTGAGGCACTACCCCAGACTTACTGAATCAGAAACCGTGAGTGTGGGGCTCAGTCCTCCAGGTGGTTGTAATGATTGTAGTTCAAGTTTAAGAACCACTGCTCTATAATATCAACATGCCATTTGAAGATATAGTGACACTGCTCTTCAGATTAGATGACCAATGATTACAACTCTTAGAAATAGGGGTGGAAAAAGGGAATTGAATTATTCCTTCTGTGAAGACTAGGGAAGCAGATATAAAGGAAGTTTGGGGGCTGGTAATCAACATGGAAACATGTATCAAGCCATCAAATTCTCCACAGACTGGTCTCCTCCTACCTTTCATTCTATTTTAATTCTGGATAAACTATGAAGAGGGTTCTCCCTACTCACTTCCTCCCATCCCAAAGTTTCTAGAATAATAACAGGTCAGCATGTTCCATTAGAGCATAAAATATCACCGCTTTCATGGTACCATGAAGCTCTGCATTGGAACAACCTGGAATAATTCAGTTAAGGCCATCGCCATAATGGAGTCTTAGGACCAGGATAAATGTTGCTATTTTCTTCTCATATTCATTTGTATGCAGGCATAATTGGGGTAAAAAATATCTAGGATATCATTAAAGAAAAATAAAAACCAAGGGTTTCAGAAACCTCAAAAGTATAATTTTGAGGTGTGTGTCAAAATTCTCACTCAATTTGTCTTGGGAGATGATTGGGCAGTTGGATAGCTTCTCTATGTGATATTAGCTAGTACCTCTCCATCTCTTGGTACTTGTCTACAACCCTGAGGCTTTGCTCAAGTCCTAGTCAAGATCTAAGAGTGCAGACTCTGTGCTAGAAATAAAGACTTATGAATGAATTAATGTTTTAAATACTTAGAATAGTACCAGCACGTAGCGAACACCCAATAAGGTAAGTCATTGCTAATATTCTTCACTGTGCGGCCTAGGGCTCTCATTTTATTTACTAGGCATGAACAAAAAGTGACCAAGACTCCATACATAGTAATCCTAGGATTTTTCTATAATTTGGAATTTTCATAGTTAAATCAGAATTTTCTCTACTTTCTTAGTAAATGCAGAAGAAATGGGAGCTGAAATTTTGCTGACCTAGGGCCTAATGCTGAGCTAGAACTTAGAATTGAGGTTAAAGACAAAAATTCACAATGCATTACACCTACTTTATGCTTCTTGCTGAATGAACAGAAAGAAGATTCTCAGAAGCATAAAAGTTAATTCGATTCAACATGAAATTTAGTTTGAGATCCCAGAGAAAATAGGAGAATTCATTTGAAGTTTAAAAAGATAAAATACAGCTAAGCTATAAATGGGGAGAAAATTTCCTCCCCTTTTTCCTTTATGAAAAGCAGACTTTCTAAAATATTGATGATTTTTTAAAAAAAAAACAGTGATAATCCTTACACTTTTCTCTGTTTGATTTTTAGTGATTTTGCTACAACTTTCCACTTGCTTATGTAAATAGGATTTCAAGACAAGTATTTTTATTTTAATTCTAGAATATTTGCATCATAACCTAGCATAAGGTCTTTTGATATCAGATATATAGTTGAATGCTTTATTACTTTAATATTATATGCTTTCTATGATTTCCTTTAAATTATGATTTCACCCATATATCTCTTCTTTGTAATCACACTTAGCACTCCAAATTTAAACATCGTTCTTCCTCTTTGTTCTTTCATGGACCATCAACCTATTATAATTCTGTCTCACTATACATATTTATTACCAGCTCATTATCTCAGTTAATCATTTAGATATTTTTAATGCTTCTCCAATCTATTCTGAATTGGGCATTTATTATTTTCCTTCACTGTTTGAAATATTCCTAAATGCAATAATTATTTCTTTCCTATATGCAATAATTCATATTTTTATATGTAATAGGAATATTTCATATATGTAATTATTTATATTTCTTATGTTAATTAATGAAAAGAAAAGTCACAAAATGATAAACAATATAAAATAGACTGGTTTTGTGAAATAAAAGAAGCTGAATATATCAAACATGAAAAGCAACTGGCCAGGAGAATTTTGATTTTGGCAGTAACAATGCAAGTATTTGAAAGACAAGATTTAGACCAAAAAAACTGAAAAAAATCAGTATGAACTATTTTAAAATACGGAGAATTTTGACACTGTAATACTTTAACAATAAAGTCAAATGCCTTTCTTCCATATTCATAAAAAGTCTTAGATTAAAAGTAGGCACAGGGGACAGAAAGGTACATAAGACATGCTCAGCTGGCTATTTCTGCTTTTAAGGAACTCAAAGTCCCACAAAAGAAAGAGAGAGAAATAACTATGATGCAATATGCTCACTTGTTGAGAAACAAGTTTTGGGAGGTGGGACTGGAAATAAGGATTTCTGAAAGGCTTCTCAAAAGAGATACTTAAAAACATAGCAAAAAGATAGCTGGTCACCAGAAGAGGAGGAAAGAAAGGACAATAAGAAAGAACAGCAAAGATTCTGGACCATAAAGGAGAAAGAATAGTGCCTGTATGAGAAATATAAACCAAATCATAAGTGATCTTGTAGAGCTTACTAATGGGCATAGTTTTAACATGCAGGCAAATAGAAAATGATCAAAGATTTTCAGCAGAGGAACATCATGGTCAGGCAGGTGTATTGAAATGCTGAGTTCAGATGAATGGTAGAAAATGAAAGCAGAAATACTAGTTAATCTCTTTTGTAATCATCTAAGAGATAAATGTAAAAGTCTGGATTTAGAGACACTTGAAAAGAAAAATAAACAAATACAAGAGATATTTAGAAGGTAAATACAGTAGGACTCAGGTTTTGCCTTGTGGGGGATGGGAGTAGGTAAAAAGAACTAAAAATGATTTCTAGGTAACTAGTTTGAAGAACTAGATGAATAATGGTGTGGTAAACTGAGACACGGAACACATAGAAAGGAAAAGACTTGCAAGAGAAGGTGGCAATATGGAATTTGAGATGTCTATGGGAATCTAAGTGGTTATACCAATAACTTCAATATTCAGGCCTAGAGGACAGAGAAGTTGTCTTGAATTACCCATTAGGGAGTCCTGCGCAACTAATTTGGAAGACTTTCAACAGCATCTAACTAATTTTGCAGAAGTGCAACCATCATATCTAGAATAAATGATATTTATTTTCTCTAGTGGTAGCAAGATGGAGCCCATTTTAATACTGCACTGCCACCAAATGAACTTCTAAATGTCTTGAATTATAGATTCCTATTTATTTATGGCTAAAATCACTTCTTAACATGATATAATTGCTTCTTTATAAAAAGGATAATTTCTATCTCTGTTACTATAACATTTATCACGTAAGTGCATTACACAGTTTAGAAGAAACTAAGGAAAACAACCAAACATACAGTAACACATTATTTCTAATTTTAAATAATGTTAAATTGTACTTTGCCCTCTATTTAGTTTTTCTTCTTTTTAGATCATAAAGTTGCATTCCTTAGAAACTTCTTTGATGAGGCATGTTTTGTTGAATTTTTTTTTAACCTAACAGATGTTTGGGTAGTTAAAATTCCTCATGAGTATGGTATCCTGTGGTTTTCACAACCTAAGTGTTACCCCAGGAATTTTCCTTTCTTGCTGTCTTCCAGTCTTGGTGGTCTATAGGAGATGCACATTACGAGACTCCCATTTCGTTCCGTACTAATTTCACACCCACACTCCTTTAAAGTTGTACATTTCCTCAGCATTAAGTATCTATTGTGCACCACAGAGACATTTAACAGCTTTTGACTTTACATCACCACCACATATATACACACACCACTCAAATTGCTTTTGACTTTAAGGATAATCAGAAAAGTAGATGAGTAAAATAATTTTCAAGACTATAATGTTTCAAGTTAAACATTTCTGCCATTTTTAAAAAATTTCATGCTTATATTTGTATCTATACACTCTGAGCATGCAGTAGAATTATGGCTATTATATGGATTAGTTGAGGACAAAAGCAATTTGGCTTCAATGATCTAGGTAAGAGCATGTGAGAGAAAGAATGGTTAGCTTGAGTTGGTTGAACATTGTTTCCCTTATTTATTCTGTTTTACAGGTGTACATTCAGATTCACAGGGTAATCCAATTTAAATCTCAGCTTGCATTCTGACTTTTCTCCCTGATCCTCCATTCTAATGCTCTTCGTTATGGGCTCAGATAGTTAATGATAACATGTTTTCTGATTATATAATCCATTGTAGAAACTTTTATAATATTTATTATTAAAACTAGGTGGTCTTTTATTTGAGTTACTCAAATTTTAAACAATTTGATTTCAAACAACCCATTAATCAATAACTCTTTATCAAGAAGATCCAGGTTTTGACAAGATGTTATATTAGTAAGTGCTTGAGTACGATTTTATGTCATTAGGATAAAATGCAGTTCTCTGAGATAGTTATTTTGTGCTATTTTATATTGTTGTTTAGTCTTTTCTCTAATTCAGAGAAAGAGTTATTGTTTTATCTTATATCATTAAACAACATACCGCATTTTTATTTTATTTTTGAGACGGTGTCTGGCTTTGTCACCCTGGCTACTGTGCAGTGGCGCAATCTTGGCTCGTTGCGAGCTCCACCTCCCGGGTTCAAGCGATTCTCCAGCCTCAGCCTCCCAAGTAGCTGGGATCATAGGTGTGCACCACCATGTCCAGTTAATTTTTTTTTTGTATTTTTAGAAGAGACAGGGTTTCACCATGTTGGAAAGGCTGGTTTCAAATTCCTGACCTCAAACGATCTGCCCACATCGCCTCCCAAAGTGCTGGGATCACAGGCATGAGCCACCACATGACCCATGCCACATTTTTGAGTCAATTATACATAATACAAAACTTATTGATTTTCTTCATCCAAATTATTTTTTGAGTTTGCAAAATGGCCATTATATTTTCATCTTTGTTATGCAGAAGCAACATCTATGAATGCCTTATTTTTAATATTAAAAGGATTATTGCTCTTCAAGACTTTTGTTGCTTAACTGTTCTAATTTCTTTTATTCTTACGTTATTTCACCATATATATGATGTGGCAATAAAATATGCAGTGTATTTTTGTCTTTTGTATCAAATATAATCTCAAATTATCTCTTCCTGACTTAATATAATAAATAGAACTTTTATTTTGATGTATGCTTATGAAATTCGGAAATTCAAATGTACAATATTTATCATTAGAAAAATGTCTTCTATTCCATTGGAAGCAAACATTTCCTCCATTCTTGAAACTAAAAGAAGAGTAACCAACTCATTGTCAAAACTTAAACAATTATTCTCACCCACATGTGACTACTTAGTTGAAAAGCTGTGAGTTTTGAAAATACAATCATATGTTTGTTATCACAAAATTAAAAAATATAAATCTTTTCATCTTTCTCTCTTAATCACAGTGGTAGAAAGTCCATTTTTTGTGTGTCCCCTGGAAATAAAATATGGCCATAGAACTTAAAAGGTGGTAAGAAGTGGAGGAAATGGGGTGGAAATAATGATATCCAAGTGGAAAGACTTGAGAATGTAGGATTATTTAGAAATCCAACTTTTCAGTTTCATTTACCAACTTCTGAACTGATCATGTTATATGTTGGTTTATGCTAATTAAACATCACTTGTATAATAGTGTCAAGTGTGCTTGCAAGGGACTGTGCATTTAAAAAGTTCACTTCCTGGCTCAGTGTGGTAATTAGAAGCAGGTACTCCTCAGTGAGATACTCAGAATGGGAACCCTTAGTGGCAGCAGGCACAAAGGCACAGGCATATTTTAATCAAAGGTTACAAATCAGCTGTCCACAAGTCAGATCTAGGCTACTGATGGGTTTGGTTCCAATCTCTGGGCACTTACTTATTTCTGTTTTCTAGTTATATTAGAATAGTTATTTCTTGACAAAATCATCAGGTTCAAAATAACCATACCTACTGACTAACCCCAAAGTAAACTGAATTTTTTCCATATTTTTGCTATCTTTGTGATAGCATCATCATCCTTGTCATCACCTGCACTGGAAAACAATCTTTTTTGTCCTACCCACTGGAACTTATTCAATCAAATTTCTCTCATTCAGGGAATATTTATAGAGTATTTCCTGGTACTGGGAACTATTCTAGACAACAAGAAAATATGGGTGGGATGGTGGCTCATGCTTATAATCTCAGCACTTTGGGAGGCCAGGGCAGGAGGATCACTTGAGCCCAAGAGTTCAAGACCAGCTTGGGCAACATAGTGAGACCTCATCTATATCAAAAACATTTTAAAAAATTTAGCCAGTCACAGTGGCATGTGCCTGTAGTCTCAGCTACTTGGAAGGCTGAGGTGGGAGGATTACTTGAGTCCAGGAGGTCAAGGCTGTGGTAAGCTGTGATGATGCCCCTGCACTCCAGCCTGTGTGAAAGAATGAGATCTTATCACAAAAAAAAGCAATAGTAATGATCAAGGCAGACCTTAAACAGAAGCAAATAAAAATGATCATGTAATTATAAATATTCATTAAAATAACATGATATTATATAAGATTACTGCATGACTATTTTAACTATTTTTAGATTGAGTGGTCAGGGAAATTCATTCTGAGCAGAGATCATTTAAGTAGAGATCTATGTTATAAGAAGCTGCTCATGTGAAGAAGGAGGTGGAAGAACATTTTGGTCAAAAGAAACAGGGAACGCAAAGGTGCAAATTCTAAGAATTTATTTTGTGTAAGCAAAAAAAAAAAAAAAAAAGTCTAGTATGAGTGGAAGACAATGGTAAGGGGGAACATGGCTATAAATAATGTTAAAGTTTAAGGTAAGAGCTAGGTCATATAGGACTTGTTAACCATGATAAGAAATGTAAAATTTATTCTAAGAGCCATGGGAAGTCATTGGTTAGTTTTAAGCAAGAAAGTGACATCATCTGCTTTAGGTTGAAAAAGACCAGTCTGGCAGTGTAAGAGGCTAGTTAGGCTAGTGATGTGGGAGCAGTAATGAAGAGTTGGACTAATGTAATAGTAATGCAAATGGAGGAATTGGGTTAGATAGTGTGGTTGAAATGAATCATGGGCAAGATTGAGGAGGAAAAGAACAGTGCCTGGATTTTCATTTTCTGCAAACAGATAAATAATGATATGAGAAGGTTTGGTATTTGATCATGATAATTTAGAGAAGTATATTCAACACACAAGCCCAGTGATTAGTTGATCAGGCAGATATACTGATCTGGAGATCTAGGCAGCTTTCAGGACTGGATATAGTATTTGAGAATAATCGAAATGTAAGTAGACTTTAAAGCTATAGGCCAGAATAAGAGCAGTTAAGGTAAAATCTCCTTGGGGTTGTGTGTTGATAAAGAAGAAAAAAGGGCCAAGTATAGCTCTCTCATCTCTCCAATGCTTACAGTTAAAAAACAATTATTTGCTGAGAATAATTCAGCAAAGAGGACTAAGAAGGAACTACCAGGAAGGTAGGAGAAAAAACAGAAGGGCAGACCTTACAGAAACCAAGTGTCAAAGCACCAAAAAGAGAAAAGGTTGGACAATTGTGTCAAAGGCTGAGTTGTCAGGATTCTACCTCAAATGTTGAATTATATTAACAGACATTTGTTGAACATTTACTATTACAAACATTATGCTAGATACTCTGGGAAATTATAACAAGAGACACAATTGGTGGCCTAGAAAATAAAGCCCTCTAGATCAAAGTTTATTTCACTATCTATATCTATAAGTGCTAACATGGTATTTGTCACTGAAAATCTATGTCTGTGTGTGTGTAGGTATATTACTATGGTAATAAGTATCAAAAATGTTTAAGAACATGTGATTTGGATTTGAAAGGGATCATCTTTTAAGAGCCTCAGTCAAGATAGGAAGATGATAACATAAGGTCTATATCTGAAGGGTTTATATGGGATGGGTGGCCTGGCAAACCTGAAATTTGCTCTGGAGGGCTGGGGCAGAAATGGCATTTCAGAGAATGCAGCCATTCCCCAGAGCTCTGGCTTGCAGGACTTGATTTGCAACTTATTTATGTTGCATAGAAACCATCACAATTCTATGTAGACAGAGTTCAGGATAAGGAATATAAATTTATTTACTTAATTATGGTTAATTATGTTCTCCAAGCAAGCAGGACAAACAGTTAACTATAAACATAAATCCTACGTTGCAAGAGCAATCTTTACTTATACATTGATGGTTTGTATGGAAAAGCATTTAAAGTCCTGAAAGATGTATAGATGGCAAAATAATTTCGAGTATTTATGTTTCTTCTCTGTATTTTTTTCTTCTTCCTATCTCAAGCTAGGAGTTGATAGCTTGATAATTCTTTGCCTCAGAATTTTGTGCAGTTGAAAAATACAAGCTGAAAAACTACTTGCAGACAGATCAGTCAGGGTTATTGTGGTCACACGTGTTTGTGTGTAAGTTTGAAGTCACTGAAAAGGTCGTAAAGTTGGGCTTAAAAGCAGCAGAGCCTCCAAATATGTAAAAAAGAATGTAGGCCTGGGTCAAGGGCATTAGATGATAATCAGTATGGCTTAATGGTAGAGCATCAGAGAAGCTTCCCACAATGCACTGTTGCAATATGAGATTTTAGGACGTTGGCACAACTTTGGGAGTTTGAGAAAAGCCCTAATAATGACCAACATTGAATTTCTCTTTGGGTTTCAACTAAATTAAAAATAAACATGTTGTTATATATGGTAGTGTCCTCAGTTATTTCTATGTTCAGTGATTTTATACACAATTAGATTAAGTATAAAGCATAATATATAGACAGATACAGAATATAACAGAAATCAATATGTATATGTCAGGACAATACTCACGGCCAGGCAGAGTTTGCGTAGAAATCCAATTTGAAGCATTGCCATAGCCAGCATTGGTGCTGGCAGCCACTTGGAATCTATACCATCTAAATTTCTTTAATCCATATACTGTTTCTTCAGTTAAGTTAGCTTCATAGAGGTATTGAATTTTTTGGTATTCAACACATTCTTCGGATTCCCATTCTCTGCATTTTTGAGCACGAAGCTGAGTAGTAATTTTGTAATTTTGAAAGTAGCCAAGGATAGTGTCAGGTCTTCTCCATGTCAATGTTGCACTAGTTGACTGTACATCAGAAAAAGCAATATTTGTGGGAACACTGGGAACTAAAAATTAAAGGGAAAAATTAAAAGCAGTTACAATTACCAAACACTTTGTAAACAGAAGAAAGAATAGAATTCTATTATGGAGCAGGTAGTAGAGATCTGTCAAATTACTATAGCATTTAGATTAATTATTCCCACACTTAATGAGAAGAACCTTAGAGTGATGCTTCCAGGACCACCATTTTAAAAGGGTAGAGGGCAAAATAATTGTAATTTATTAATTCTTAATTTTGCTTCCAAATTCAATCATAAGTGGCTTATATAAACAAACTTTGGCTTCAAATAGAACTACTTCACTGTTACAAAGGAAAACTATATGCTCATGTCATCCTAAGGACTTCCCTAGGTATGGTTTGAGTTTGTAATATTCAGTTCCAAGGGAAGATATTTGTGTATTTAAATGTCTAAATAAACAGAAACACATCTTATATCTAGTAAATGTTGATTATAAAACAATTTTAAACAATATTACTGACAGTTTTTAATGTATATAATTCATCTATTTTTTATTTTATCTCAGGTATATTTAGAATTAATACATGGTCCTACTTGGAGTCATTTATTTGCTTTCATACTAACTATTGGTTTGCCAAATGCATACCATGTGTCAGGCTCTGAGCCTGGTGTTAGGAATTGAGGATACAATAAAGCTCATGTCCTGTTTTCAAGAGACAGGTTATTGGGCAAGTAATATAAGCATGTTACGGTTAGAAATATGAAAGAGCAATCAATTAAGTGGTATTGGAACTCTTCTCAACCATGCCTTTCTTTGTATATCTTCAAGGGCCTTTATTAAGAAGATGGAGATAAAGAGAATCTAAATGATGACATGTGAAAATTACATAATTAATGCAAACTGTATGTTAATATTCACATTTTTAAAAAAGAAAATTAATAAACATTTAGAAGGCTCATTGATCTCTAAAGATATATTAATTCAACAGTCAATAAATATCTAAGAGCATCTAATATGTACAGGTAGAATTGTAGGTGCTGAAAATACAAGGAACAAAACAGACAAAACTTCCTGTCCCTGCAAAATTTAAATTCGGGGTGCTATAAACAATAAAAGTATCAATAAGCATTGTACATTGTCACCTTTTGTATCCACAGGGTACTGGCTCCCAGACCTTCCATGGAGAACAAAATCAGAAGATGTTCAAGTTCCTTATATAAAATGGTGTAGTATCTACATATAAACTACACACATCTTCTCATATAATTCAAATAATCTTAGGTCATTTATAACACCTAACACAATGTAAATGCTCTATAAATAGCTGTTGTACTATTTAGAGATTAATGCCAAGAAATAAAAGTCTGGGCACGTTGGGTACAGACACATTTTGGTTTTGTATATTTTCCATCTGTAGTTGATTGAATCCACAGATGCAGGACACACGGATTCGGAGGGCCAACTGTAGTGTTTTGGATGATGATCAGTGTTATGGAGAAAAAGAAGAATAGGAAGAAGGAGAGTTTCAGGGATACTGAAAATTTAAATTAGGCAATCAGAGAAGGGATTAGAAGATACTAAGTTCCATATGTAGGCAGGGGACCTAGCCATGTGAATATTTCAGAAAGAGAAATGTGAAGCAGAGGAAACTGTATAGTTGCAGGCATGGCTGATATATTTGGAGAGTAACAAGAAGTCCTGAGTGACCGGTAGAAGCTACCAGTGTGTGACACTAGAGGACATTGTCATGGCTTTCATTTGAGCAGAGAAGTGGCAGCCTCTCTCTTTCACAGAATCACTCTAGCTATTGTGTTGAGAACAGACTAAAGGGTAACAAGGCTGGAAACAAGAAGAGTAATTAGCAGGCAACTGCAATGTCAACACAAGAGATCACGGTGGCCTGGTCCATGGTAGTAGCGGCAGAAGCAAAAAGAAACATTCAACTCTTGAATATAATGTGAAGGAGAGCTGGCAAGGTTTGCTGATGTGTGGCATGTGAAATAACAGAGAAAGAGAGGAATAAAAAATGCCCTAAGGTTTTTGGATTGAGCAAATAAAAAGATGAAGTCACTATTAATCAAGATGTGGGTGACTGCAAGAGGGGTAAGCTTTGGGGAGGAAGATTAACAATTTTTTTTGAGTAGGTTAACTTTGAAATTCCTCTCAGATACCCAGAAGGAGATGATATCAAATACTAGATAGATGCTTGATTTATATATAAATATATATATATATATATATATTTTTTTTTTTACCAAAACTGGAAGAGAAGGTATAAAGCCGTGGAAGATAGTTAGTAGATTAAAGTCTTATGATAAGATTCAATTACTTTATTTTTAAATATTAATATTTACTATCAAATCTTACTACATTTAATTGAACATTAACCTTAAAAGTAGCAGTAAGATAGACCACTTGGCACACTACTTACCACAAATTCTGTTTTACCTTTATCTATCACGAAGAAAAGCAATTAGAGAAAACACTATCTTTAGGAAAAAAAATGTGCATTTATAGAGGAAGAAGTTTTAGAATTGGCTAAAAAGTAGAATTTTCCTAATTTTTTCAAATCCCTCAGTCACTAAATTTGAACTCAGATCATCTGAACATAAGATACATTTTCAAAATATTCTAACATAAATCAGATGCGTTTGATTGACTTGGGTGTTCAGAAAATGTTTTTAGAGAAGAGATGGCACGAGAGATGGAATTTCACTGATTGTAAAAGTGGAGATCATAGAAGAGAGGGTGATATGAGCTAAGATGAGTTAAACTGCAGCTTGTAATTCATGTCGGCAATAACAAACAGAAGGACTGCACAATAGCTTGGGGACTTACTGTGTCAGAGGAAACTATAGATAGCTTGTCAGGCAATGGAAAGCTATAAAAAATGTCACAGTATGTCCAGAGGTACATTTTATTAAGTCTAGTCTGGTAATTGCAAAACAGGAAAAGGGAGAAATTCAGAGACTACTTGATTTGTCCAGGAAAGAAGAAATTAGATGATAGCAACAGGACAGAATTCAGTTTTTAAGATATATATTTGGCAACTGAATCCATAAGAACACACAAATAAATGAGAAAATCACATAATCTCAGAATTTGGAATTGAGAGATCATCTTGGTCATCTTGTCTCTTTGTCTGACCTTTGTGTCTGCAGATATCCCGCAAGATTTCTGGTCCCTGTACAAACAGATTCTTCCACTTACTCAGCCAAACACTGATCTAGGTCCAGATGGAAAGCTATGTTGCTGCTGTAACTAAGAATCTTAATTATTTTACTTTAAAATAGAGAGCTATCCCGTGGACATGACCTTATAACCTGAGCCCTCTAAAAGGAGAATAGTATTTTTGGCCATTTTCAGAAAAGGAAGTCAAAGCTTTAAAGACATGGATTCAGTGCACAAAAATTTCTCTATTGCTGGCTTTCAAGAAGGAGGGAGCCACATGATAAGGAACACAAAATATTTAGGAGCTGAGAGAAGCCCTTAGCTAAAAGCCCTCCAGGGAAGGGGCTGTCAGTCCTATGACTGCAAGGAACTAAATTCTACCACAACCACATGAACTTGGGAGAGGATCCTGAGTTACACAAGAAAATGTTGACTGACAACTTGACTTCAGCTTGTGAGAATAAGTAGAGAACCTAGGCACAGCATGCCTGGACTTCTGACCTATAGAACTATGAGCTAATAAATGGGTATGGTTTTAAGCCAGTAAGTTTGTGACAATTTGTTACACAGCAATAGAAGACCAATACAATCATTAAGTGATTACAAAATGAGCGATCACTACTTACCCAGTCTCTGCTTACATGTAGAGAGCAAGGGGAAACTCAACATCTCAAGGGGAGTTTATTTTAAAATTTATTTTCAGATAGCTCTATTAGTTTGTATAGCCTGCATTATTTTGAACTGATACTTACTTTCCTATAAATCTTAGCTCTGCACTATAAACCCACCCCATAAAAGATTGAGATTTTGCTTCCATATCCATCTCAATAAAAATATTGAAAAATCGCTGCAAAAGATATATTTATTTGTAGGTTATATACACATAAAATGTCAATGTACATATCAGATCTTGTCTCTAAGAGTCTACACTACTGAATTAAACAAAATGGTGATTCAATAAATATTTTTTGAATGTATGAGCAAATGAATCAAGGGTATAACAGGGGACTTTATTTAGCTTTCCTGATGAAGGATAATTTAATTAGAGAGCTGAAGGATAAGAAGAAGCTTCACAGATAAAAAAAAAAATCAGGATGTGTGAAGGTGTTAAGACCCTGAAGAAGAAGAGAGTGTCACACATTGAAAACACTTAATGAAGGCTGTTGGGTCTACAAGGAGATGAATGGGAAGAGACGAAGTAGGCAATGTAGGTGGAATCACATTACACTAAGTCCTTAAACCAAATGTATGACTTTTAGGTTTATCTGAAGTACAGTGGGATACTTGAAAAGTTTTTTTTATTTTTATTTTTTGACAAGGTCTCACTCTGTGACCCAGACTGGAGTGCAGGCTTCCCTTTCTTTCCATCTAACCTCATATCCCACTCTCTTCCTCCTCCCAGTCCCTTCTCTCACTTCCAAAGAATATACCTAGAGTGACTGTCTTAGTTTCGGCTGCTGTAGCAAGTTACTATAGACTGAGTGATTTACAGACAACAGAAATTTATTTCTCATCATTCTGGAACTGAAAGTCAGAGATCAGGGTGCCAGCATGGCGGGTTTCTAGTGAGAACCAGCCTCTTGACTCCAGACTGCTGGCTTCTTATTGTGTCCTTGTATAGCAGAAAGAGGGCAAAAGAGCTCTCTGCAGTCTTCTTATAAGAGTACTAATCCCATTCATGAGGGTTCTACCCTCATGACCTAATTACCTCTGAAAGGCCTCACCTCCTAATAGCATCACACAGGGAGTTGGGACCTCAACATATGATTCTGGGGGTGATACAAATGTTCACCCCATTGCAGAAAATTATTTGTTATACAGACAGGTCACTTTTGAGAGTAAAAGGCAATGTCTATTGGATGAAATGCCAGCACAACAAGCATAAACCCAGACTGCCCTGGAAATTGAGATTTAGGGTCACTATATATATGCTTTAGATATGTTTTGCCTTTTTCTTTAGTGTTTGGAGTTGTATGGAGTAAGCACATTGAAATGGATATATCGAATTTGATTTTACCAGCCCCTGTGAAATGATACTAAGCTGTGTCCAATATTTGCAACAAACAAGCTGTAATGTATAAGCCTATGCTTTCATATTCCACACATATGTGTGAGTAAATCTGTAGAATAATCATTGCTAGGTAAAACATATGCATATTTGTAGCATTGGTAGATATTGCTAAATAACACTCCAGAAAGGTTTTACCAATACCTACGCCTGTCAACATGCATAAGAGTGCCTGTTCCCAACACACTTGCCAACAGAGTATGCAATAAAAGTTTCAGAAAGGAAAAAATATAATTCACTGTGAAACTTATTGCACTTCTCTCCCTTTAATTTCCTTTTCTATAAACTATCATTTGTATTTTTTCCTACTTTTTTTTCTATTGGGTGGAAGGCTTTGCTATTTATTTATTTAAGGCTTTACTATAACCTTCTTGTGATACTTGATGAAGACATATTTTCCAAATCTGTTATCTTTTTATTTTGCTGATAGTTTTTACTATGCAGAAATTTTTACTTTTTTTTTTTTCTTGAGACAGAGTCTTACCCTGTTGCTCAGGCTGGAATGCAGAGGCACAGTCATGGCTCAATGCAGCCTCAACCTCCCAGGCTCATTTGATCCTCCCAACCCAGTCTCTCGGGTGGCTGGAAACACAGGTGTGCGCCATCACACCCAGCTAATTTCGTACTTTTTGTAGAGATGGAGTTTCACCATGTTTCCCAGGCTGGTCTTGAACTCCTGGGCTCAACTGATCCGTCCACCTCAACCTCCCAAAGTGCTGGGATCACAAGTATGCACCATGGCACCTGGCCTTGAAAAGTTTTATATCGACTTTTCTTTTCATTAAAATCTTACAGTCTACTCTTTCCTCATGAGAATCAGGGTCCAAATACTTTCCTTCTTTTATTTATTTATTTATTTATTTATTTTTAGCTCTACCATCAGTCACCTTTCCCATGTTTCAATTTTCTCTCCTAGAGTTTGCTAACCTACTGGAAGTAGGAGGGAAATATTCAGTAGCTAATGAACTAGAGAAGGCGGAGGAGGCGGCCCTTTCCTAATCCCATCTGGAGGGATGACTAGATGCCCATGCCTCTATGACCAACTATTTTTTCCTCCAATGTTCAGATTTTAGGAAAGCTGGTGTTTGTTACTAGCAAATTTTGCTACATAGTAAAAATTTTCAGCAGATCAATATTCATTCACAGACTCTAGTATTCTCCAATTAAGTTTTCAGAGAAGAAAAGTCTTATAAAGAAAAACCACAAAATCCAGGCAAGAGTTATTTGTAACCTGGCTATGGAAACATAATGACAATTTCAGTCTCCTATTATGTGACAGGCACAGTGATGGGACACTGGAACATACTGGCACTCAATAAGTGTTTGTTGACTGTGGAAATAAATGATGGTTCATTGAAACAGCCTTCTGTTTTCATGCGGTACAAAATCTAGTCCACATTTTCACTCAAATGTGCTTAGAAAGACAAACCAAAAATAAGTCTGATCTGAGGTGAAATATATTGTATAACTCGTAGAATTTTTTTAAACAAGCCTACCTCAGAAGTATTCATAAGTGACCAGCAGTAACCCTCATTTATATCCAGTATCTTCTCTTTGATGAACTGTGTGCTGAACTAGACTATTTCAAGGCAACTGCCTTATTGAATTACAGATACAAAAAGGATTACACTCATTTCAGCATGGAGAATCAGATTTCCATTCTTTAAGAATGACTAAAAACCTCAAACTTTTTCTATCCACAGATGGTACTAATTTGAACACATCATTCCATGCTTCCTGGAGTAATCACACAGCTTGCTTAGATTTTCTAAACATGACTGAACTGTGATGAAGCGATCAACATTAACTGCCAAGGTATTCAGTAAATTACATTTTTATTCATAAATTATTCTTATCACTAAAATACTTTCATCATGGTTGAAATTAGGGTCTGTAGATCTAAATAAGCAAGATTTGTTATATGTTCAAATGCATGAGAGTTTTTAGTGACTAGTAAATTCTACTTAGAAGATGAAAATGTGCATAAAATGTAATTATTCTATAAACTTCTGAATATCAATTATTAGAAATCGCCAAACTCTCCTGATAGGATTGTGAAGGTAGTTAGTTTTGTATTGACTTCTCATTGACCTGGATAAGTACACTAACTTGGATGACCAAGTTTAAATTCTTTATTTATGACTATATATTTTTATTTTTCAGGAACAGATGTACTCTCTTTTAAGCAAAACAGATGTCTGAAAAGTTATATTTGTGAATTATATTTATAAAACATACAAAATTATCAACCTAGTCTTCCCAAGTTTATTAAGAATATTTTTGTCTCTAGAAATTTTAAATAATCTAGTATCCTTTTAGAAACACAACATGCAAACAGATAATTTAAACATACACAAATAAAAGTAAAATTTGCTAACACTAACATAGTGTGGATCAATATAAAAATGGAAATACCGTCAAAGTTAAGTTCAAAGCAAATTTCAGCATACCAGATATAAATTTTACACTAGCTTGAATTTAATCAATAGCATTTATTGAACATTCACATTGAACGATGTGGGCTGGTTACAAGTCAAGGTATAAGCATATTTTCATATATTGATGAAAAATATTTTAGTTAATAGAAATAACTACAAAGAGGTAAAGGCAACAGGACAAAGAAGAAGATCTGGGAGCTCTAAATCGAAGGGACAACTGAGGATTAGTAAAGATGTGAAAGAAAAAAGGTTCAAGTGGGTTGAGTATGGGGAGAGATATGTAAGTGGCAACAAAATGTTTGTCAAGGGCTGGGAAGAATCTTAGGCTGAAGGAAAATAGTCTAACTAAGGCAGTAGTAAGAAAAAAAGTGTGGGGGATTATCAGGTGTGGTGTTATTGAAAGGCAGTGAAAGTTTGAAAGCAGTTTAGGTGACTGCAGTAGGTGATACAGAAACAACTGACAGAAATTAATTAGTGACATATAAACTTAAAAGTCTGAGCCTTCATATCACTTGTTATGGGGAATAGGCAAGTTTGATAAAAACTTGTTCGATATTTTACATATAAAGCACAACATAGATTACAATGATCTGGTAGGTTAAAAATAATTAGGAATAGAGCTAAAGAAAAATTCAAAGAAATATTGACAGGATGTGATGATACATTGAGCACAGAGAAAATAGGGTAAAACAAAAGGAATGAACCCAAGAATTAGGTTAACTGACAAAATACACACTGTAGACTTCCTAGAAGTAAATTATAAATTTGACTCTTTATAACAAATAAATAAAACAAAGGGAAAACAAGATTGTAAATATTTGTTACCACAAATAAAGATAAATTAAATGAACAAAAATACATTAATCTCTGGTACTGAAACCAAAGATACATTTCTTCTGAAAAAAACCATAAAGAGAGTACAATTTAATAAGCAATGTCCTCAACAACATCCATACACAGTAAATACTAAGTATGTTTAATTTTTCCCATTTTTACAATGTCACTCTGAATACATAGGTGGAATAATTCTCAAATATGTTTTATTAAAACTATTTCTTCAGAGACTGTAAGTATACCATTCATGTGCACCTCTCTCTGGTAGCCTGGCTTAATCCAGATAAATTTTGGAGTACTTACCAAGTTATGTAACATAAACATGAGTGCTTGCTACTACAAAGCTGAGAATATGGACTGACCCATTCATACTAATGTGCCAAATTAGTCTTATAATATAAATATATTCAATTTGCATAAAATAGGAGTATGATATTTTATAATTGTTTTATATGTGCTCCCATGCATGTATAGTTGGACAATTGGGGCCCCAAATATAAAACATAGCTATAATTTTAGTCTTTAAACTATGTATTGTGAAACACTTACCTTTAAAAAATTTCTCAATAAAACTTCCGAAGAAAAAGTCATTTTTTAGAGACCACTACAAGGAAAACTAGTTACACATATAGTTATACATATTCTGTTTGGAGGCTAATATGGTTTGGTTGTGTCCCCACCCAAATCTCATCTTGAATTGTAGTTCCCGTAATCCCCATGTGTCATGGGACAGATCAGGTAGAGATAATTGAATCATGGGGGTGGTTTCCCCCATCCTGTTCTCATGATAGTGAGTTAGTTCTCATGAGATCTGATAGTTTTCTAAGGGGCTTCCCCCTCCAATGGGCACTCATACTTTTCCTTGCTGCTGGCCATGTGAAGAAGGAGGTGTTTGATTCCCTTTTTGCCATGATTGTAAATTTCCTGAGGCCCTCCCAGCCATGCTGAACTGTGAGTCAATTAAATCTCTTTCCATTATAAATTACCCAGTCTCAGGTATTTCTTCATAGCAGTGTCAGAACAGACTAATACAAAGGCAAAATGAGCTGGCTTGGTTTGTAAATTCATTAGTTTTGACAGCTGCCTTCAGTAAGTCATCTCGTGAGAATATTTATTAAAAATGACAACTTTGATTTTACGTAGTTTATCTGAAATAGTTCTTAGAAGACTAATCAGAAAGCCGACTTAATTATCTATTGAGACCACTCCTATAACACCTGGAGACTAAACTGAACCATTGAGAGTGACGAAGAAATTAGAAAGACACACTGGCTTGTGGAGATTTACCCAAGAATGAGTGTGAGGAAATAAAATTTTAGCTTCATATCTTATTAGCAGGATAAATAGAGTTATCACAGGAGAGGTTTGTGTTAGTATACTGGGCCAGGTAAAGGAATTTGGGAGAATATCTGTATCTATAAGCAACTGAAATCATGAGAGTGAATGAACATTTGAAAGGAGTACTCATATTATCAAAACACCAGAAATGAAGAATTGAGTCTATATCAATAGTTAATGTACAATGAAGTAGAATACGAAAAAAAAAGGTCAGAAGAAACAGATAAGCATATAATGCCTAACATACATTGATGTATCATAAGTACTTGTTTAGCAAAAATGTGAATCAGTGAACAAATCAACAGATGGATGGATCGATGGATGGATGAATGGATGGACAGATTTCAAAAACACAAATTCCACCAAATGTTGAATATAATTGAATGCTACTTAAAACATCTTTTTTTTTTTTTTTTTTCCTAAAAACTGTGGCTGGCCAGACACGGTGGCTCATGCCTGTAATTCCAACACTTTGGGAGGTGCGGCAGGATCACCCTAGGTCAGGAATTTGAGACTAGCCTAGCCAACATGGTGAAACCCCATCTTTACCAAAAACACCAAAATTAACTGGGTGTGGTGGCACACGCCTGTAGGCCCAGCTACTCAGGAAGCTGAGGCAGGAGAATCATTTGAACCCAGTAGGTGGAGGTTGCAGTGAGCCGAGATTGCACCACTGCACTCCCCAGTCTGGGCAACAGAGCAAGACTACATCTCAAAAAGAAAAGAAAAGAAAAAAAAAAACCCTGTGACTGTACAGAAAAACTTTGTTGATTAAAATATACACAAGGAGTGCTGAATCTAAGCTTTGAGAAAATATCCATAAGAAAGAATAAAGAATTGGGATTGCTCAGGGACCCCATAAGAGAAAGCAAGAGAGAAGGAAGAGATGGAAGGAGAAACAATAGAGAAGAAAGGCTCAAAGGGTGGTGTGAGGTAGGGGACATGGACTTCAGTGGTAGAAAGCAACAAACAGAAAACTCTCTGATTGCCGAGATTTTCTTTTCTTTTTCTTTGAGATGGAGTTTCACTGTCATCGCCCAGGCTGGAGTGCAATGGTGCGATCTCGGCTCACTGCAACCTCCGCCTCCTGATTTTAACCAATTCTCCTGCCTCAGCCTCCTGAGCAGCTGGAATTACAAGCATGTGCCACCGCACCCAGCTAATTTTGTATTTTTAGTAGAGACGGGGTTTCACCATGTTGGCAGGCTGGTCTCAAAATCCTGACCTCGTGATCTGCCCTCCTTGGCCTCCCAAAGTGCTGGGATTACAGGTGTGAGGGTCCCAATCTGTTGCCCAGGCTAGAGTGCAGTGGTACCATCATAGCTCAGTATAACCTTAAATATCTGGGTTTAAGCAATCCTCCACCTCAGCCTCCTGAGTGGCTGGAACTACAGGCACACACCACCACTCTAGGCTTTTTTTTTTTTTTTTTTAATTTTTTGTACTAATGGGATCTCGCTACATTGCCAAGGCTATTCTCAAACTCCTGGACTCAAGAGATCCTTCCACCTCAGCCTTCCAAAGCTCTGTGATTACAGGTGTGAGCCACCACACTTGGCTCAAAAGATTTTTAAGAACAAAAATGTCTAATGATCAATTTAAAGCCATATGTATTATTGCAGTATAAACTCCTCTTCTATCTACCCATCACCAAATGTCATTAAGGCTATTATACACTAAAGTGTTCAGTGTGACTAGATATTTTTATAAAAATCTTGAAAGGAGCTCAGATTCATATTTTGCGTAAAAATTTTGCAAAAGCAGCTAAAAATGTATAAAAAAAAAATTCCAGCTTGGGGAACGCTGATCTGGTGATAACTTGTATCAAACTCTTCTGCAGATAACATGTATGAACTTGGAAAAGGAAAAAAACACAGTTATTGGCTTGAGGTGTCAGAAAATAAAGAATGAGGCTGCTAAAGTAGTTGGAAACAGAGGAGTTAGACCCAAAGTTTGGAACTAAACTCCCCATAAATCCTTGCCTAATATTTTAATTATATGTACATGATGGAGAATCCAAGGAGCACAGTAAAAAGCAACAGCTGAAAAACCGAGTGTGTGCACACACACACACACACAAATATATATAGCTGACATGTATAATAACTCGACATCTATTAACAGTAAGTACAACAAATATAACAATAACAGCAGAAACTACAGGGAAGTACATGGGAATACTTTTGCAAAATTCATGTATTTTATTTCCAGTTACATAAATTAAGTAGATATAATAAGTCAAGGAATCATGTTGTAGTCCCTTGAGAAGCCACTAAAAATAATAATACAAAGAAACATAGCTAAAAGTCAAGTAGAAGAATTAAAATATAATGCTAAAAATATATACTTAACCTAGTAGAAGGCAAGAAAGAAAGCAAGAACAGAGGAACTAAAAAATAAGTGATAGGATATATAGAAAACAAAGAAAAAATAGTTGATCCAAAGTCAACTAAATTAATACTAAGTTTAAATCTAAATGAATTAAATACTTCATTTAAAAGTCAGAGGTTGTCAGACAAGATTAAAGACCTGATTATATGTTGTTCACAAGAGATGTACTTTGCTGTCCACCAGACACATTTTAAATACAATACAAATAATTCAAAAGCAAGAAGAGAAAAAGATGTATGATGCAAACCACGAACAAAAGAACATGTGTTATATTAATATCAGACAAAAAAGCCTTAATACAAGGAGTATCCCCAAATTTGAAGGGATAGTTTAGAATGATCAAAGGATCAGTTAATTAGGAAAATATAACAATTACAAATATGCATGTTTTTAGTAAAAACTTTTTTTTTTAACTGAAACTACATGAAGCAAACCTGGACAGAACTGAAAGAAAAACATTCACAGTCGTAGTTAAATATTTTATCATTTCCTTCTCAATACTTGTTAGAATGATTAGGGAAAAAAAGTGGTAATGATACAGATGTTTTGCAAAACACTATTAACCACATGGAACTAATACATAGAACATTATGGCAAAATATTTAGAAGCAAGAAAATCATAATCATCAGAAATCGATGTAATGGAAAACATACAAACAACAGAGAACATTAATTAATATAGAAGTTGGTTCTTTGGGAAAATTTATAAATTTCATAAACATTAAGATGTATAAAAAGAAAGAAAACATAATTCACATCATGAATTAAACCAGGAATATCACTGCAGATTACAAAAAAAAACCTTGAGCCAATTAATTGAACATTTTAAATAAAATGGTCAAGTTTCTTGGAAACATAACTTATATAAAATGATACAGAAATTACGATGGGTTAATAGGTACAGCAAACCACCATGGCACATGTATACCTATGTAACAAACCTGCACATTCTGTACATGAATCCCTGAACTTAATTTTTTTTTCTTTTTTTTTTTGAAACAGAGTCTTGCTCTGTCGCCCAGGCTGGAGTGCAGTGGCACGATCTCGGCTCACTGCAAGCTCCGCCTCCCGGGTTCACGCCATTCTCCTGCCTCAGCC
>NW_012104865.1:695313-701121 GCF_000951045.1 Mandrillus leucophaeus | reverse complement strand
CTTCTCCCTGAAATTGGGAACAACACAAGGATATTGGCTTTTATCACTTCTGTTTAACACTGTACTGGAGAGTCAAGCCAGTGCTGTAAAGCAAAACAAACACAAAAAGTCATGGAGTTAAGAAAAGAAAGAAAGAAAGAAAGAAAGAAAGAAAGAAAGAAAGAAAGAAAGAAAGAGAAAGAAAGAAAGAAAGAAAGAAAGAAAGAAAGAAAGAAAGAAAGAAAGAAAGAAAGAAAGAGAAAGAAAGAAAGAAACTTTTAATTTTAGAAGACACAATAATTTTCATATAGAATATTATTTAAAAATTTTTTAACCTTCTTGAACTAAGAAGTAAATTTAGCAAGGTCATAGGATACAATGCCAATATAAAAATTGATTGTATTTCTGTATTTTGCATCAAACTAATGACGAAAATCAATTCTATTTAGAATAACATTAAAAATTAAATACATGCAAATAATTTTAACAAAAGATGTGCAAAACTCATTTACTTAAAACCACAAAACATCACTGAAAGAAATAAATAATTTTAAAAATGGAGAAATAATAACATATTCATTAATAACTCATTGCTGAGATGTCAATTCTCCCCATGTATAGATGTATACATGCATGTATATAGATCTGATGCAATCCCAGTGAAAATGCCACAGGCATTTTTGTAAAAATTAATAAGATCATTATAATTTAAAAGTGTATATGGACATGCAAAGACCAAAAATAGCCAAAAGAATTTTTAAAAAAGAACACATTTGTAGAACTTACACAAAATGATTTCATGACTTAAAACAAAGCTACATTTATCAACACAGTGTGATTTTATTACAATAATAGATAAATAAATCAATGGAAGAAAATATATTCCAAAAATAAATTCAAGCACATAGGGTCAAGTGATTGACAAAAACTTTCAAGGCAATTCAAATGGGGAAATAAAAGTATCTTTAAAATAGTTATTAAATGTTTTGATAAATGTATGAAAAAATGAACTTTGAATCACTTCTCCTACTACACACCCACAATTCAAGATGAATCAAAAATATAAATGTATAAGTTAAAACTATAACATTTCTAGAATCAAACCCAGTATATTATTTTCACAATCTTGAATTAGGGCACAAAATGTACTGACGTGAGATTAAGAGTTGCTGTTTAGATTTCATCAAAATTAAAATCATCTGATTATGCACAGGTGCCATTCAGAAAACAGAAAGTCAAGCTATTGACTGGAAGATAATATTTGTTATACATATCTCTAATAAGGAATTGTAGGCTGGGTGCGGTGGCTCACGCCTGTAATCCCAGCACTTTGGGAGGCCAACGCCAGCAGATTATGAGGTCAGGAGTTCGAGACCATCCTCACTAACATGGTGAAACCCTGTCTCTACTAAAAATATAAAAATTAGCAAGATGTGGTGGCACATGCCTGTAATCCCAGGTACTCAGGAGGCTGAGGCAGGAGAATCACTTGAACCCAGGAGGCGGAGGTTGCACTGAGCCAAGATCACATCATTGCACCCCAGCCTGGGTGACAGAATGAGGCTCCATAATTTATAGATTCAATGCTATTCCCCATTAAGTTACCATTGACTTTCTTCACAGAATTAGAAAAAAAACTACTTTAAATTTCATATGGAACCAAAAAAGAGCCCACATAGCAAAGACAAACTTTAGCAAAAAGAACGAACCTTGAGGCATCATGGTACCTGGCTTCAAACTATACTACAAGGCTACAGTAACCAAAACAGCATGGTACTGGTACCAAAACAGATATATAGACTAATGGAACAGAACAGAGGCCTCAGAAATAAAGCCACACATATAAAACCATCTGATCTTTGACAAAAATGACAAAAATGCCATTGGGGAAAGGATTCCCTGTTTAATAAATGGTGTTGGGAAAACTGTCTAGCCATATGCAGAAAACTGAAACTGGACCCCTTCCTTACACCTTATACAAAAATTAACTCAAGATGGATTAAAGACTTAAATGTAAAACCTAAAACCATAAAAACCGTAGAAGAAAACCTTATGCAGTACCATTCAGGACATAGGCATGGACAAAGACTTCATGACTAAAACACCAAAAGCAATGGCAACAAAAGCCAAAATTGACAAATGGGATACAGTTAAACTGAAGAGCTTCTGCACAGCAAAGGAAAGTATCATCAGAGTGAATGGGCAACCTACAGAATGAGAGAAAATTTTTGCAATCTATCCACCTGACAAAAGTCTAATACCCAGAATCTACAAGGAACTTAAACAAATTCACAAGAAAAAAACAAACAAACAACCCCATCAAAAAGTGGGCAAAGGATATGAACAGACACTTCTCAAAAGAAGACGTTTATACAGCCAATAAACATATGAAAAAAAGCTCATCATCACTGGTCATTAGAGAAATGCAAATCAAACTACAATGAGATACCATCTCAAGCCAGTTAGAATGGCAATCATTAAAAAGTCAGGAAACAAGAGATGCTGGAGAGGATGTGGATAAATAGGAACACTTTTACACTGTAGGAGTGTAAATTAGTTCAACTATTGTGGAAGACAGTGTGGCGATTCCTCAAAGAATCTAGAACCAGAAATACCATTTGACCCAGCAATCCCATTACTGGGTATATACCCAAAGGATTATAAATCATTCTACTATGAAGACACATGCATATGTATGTTTACTGCAGCACTGTTCACAATAGCCAAGACTTGGAAACAACCCAAATGCACATCAATGATAGACTGGATAAAGAAAATGTGGCACATATACACTATGGAATACTATGCAGCCATAAAAAAGAATGAGTTCATATCCTTTTGCAGGGACACGGATGAAGCTGGAAACCATCATTCTCAGCAAACTAACACAGGAACAGAAAACCAAATATCACGTGTTTTCACTCATAAGTGGGAGCTGAACAATTAGAACACATGGACACAGGGAGGGGAATATCACACACCAGGGCCTGTCAGGGGGTCGGGGGCTAGGGGAGGCATAGTATTAGGAGAAATACCTAAGGTATATGATGGTTTGATGCGTGCAGCAAACTACCACGGCATGCATATACTTATGTAACAAACTTGCATCTTCTGCACATGTATCCCAGAACTTAAATTTTTAAAAAATCAAATTTTTTAAAATGTAAAAAAAAAAAAAAGAATTGTATCCAAAATATATAAAGAACTCCTATAACTCAATACTAAAAAGACAAACAGTTCAGGAGAAAAATGCAGTAAAGACTTGAACAGAAACTTCCCTAAAAGAGATACGTCAGTCCTTTGCACATTCCAATATGCTTGAATTTTTGTTACTATGATTTAGTTAAGTAATACCTGTCTTCTCAAAATAGGGTTTGAATTTGTTACTATCATATATTGGCTATGAGAAGTTTTATAATATGAAAACTTTGCTTCTAGCTCTTTCATCCATAAAAACATTACATAAATAACAGATGCACATTATAATCAGTGACAAGTCACATCACTTTATTCAAAATCTGTCATTGATTGGTCATTGTGCATTTGTTCTTCAGTTTATGCACAGGCAGAAAATTGTGTAGTTATGCTGCCTCCTTGTCTCACAGCAATGAACTCATGTGACACATATTGGCTAACAAAGATGGTAGCAGAACAACAAAAGTGAGAGTGCTTGAAATGAAATTTGAACATAACAAACGGAGTTTTAGAACAAACAGCTGGACCATGGGAATGTTAACACTGCTGTTCAAGCAACTTGACATATGCAGCCAAGACAACTTACTGAAGACAAACATGGACAGAAATTAAAGCAAGTGGTTCTGATGAATTGGATGAAGGATGATGTCCTGAAGGAAGTAAAAGACAGCAAAAAAATTTCACAGTAAGAGAACTCTTGCAGATATTTGACAATATTGAAAGTGCAAAGGATAAAATATTGAAAATTGATCTAAAGTTTGAAAGGAGTATAACAATTAACTGAAACATGAAAAGAGGCCCTCTCTGTAACATAAGCTAAACAATGAGAAAAAAACATTCTTGATAAGTTTTTATTTAAAAAATTCTCTGTTTCTAATGTTTTAAATTAGTATACTAAATAAATATTCTTTTCATTTTCACATACATTCATAATTGACACTTGGAGTTTTTAATATTGTAACAAAAATTTTTGAAGATCACAAAACAATCATAATTTTCTACATTGATTATTAAGATTACTTTGCACAAATTCAGTTTCTATAATCATTTTTTATTCCTATACTACTATGTAAAGCAAAGACTGCCTGTATATGAATGGCCAACAATAATACGAAAGTATCCAACAAAATGAATCATCAGAAAAATGCAACTTAAAGTTACAATAAAATATATACTTTTTTATGTCACCTCACAGGGCTAATATTATGATAACACCAAATTCTGCTGCGAATGAGATGTAATTAGAACTCTCATTCAGTGCTGTTGGGTATGTATTTCATACAGTACAGCTACTTTAGACAACCGTCCGTTTCTTGAACAATTAAACACGTACCTACCCTATGATCCAGTAATTAGATTTGTACAAAAATATCTATAGCAGTTTCATTCCTAATAGTTAGAAACAATCCATATGTCCATCAAAAGAAAACAGACACACTAATAATATTATATTCATGCGATGGAAAATGACTCAACACTAACAGAACAAATTTTCAAAACTGTAACAACAGTTATGTTGAAACAGGCCGCCTAGCGTAAGAGAATGCATATAGCTTAAGAACAAGTGAAACTAATCTATGTTGATTGAAATCAGGGACAGCAGTTGCCTTCAAGAATGGGTGTAAAAGGGAACTTTCTATGGGGGAAGGAAATGCTCTATATGTTGACTGAATGGTGGTTACACGGGTGTATGCCTTTGTCAAAACTCATTGAATTGTACACAAGTTCTGTACATGTTGCTGTATATACATTTCCCATAAGTAGAAAATATTAAAAGCATGAAAAAAGCTTTCCCATAAAAATGTATGAATAATACTCAAAACAAGTCACAGGTTATGCATGTATATAGAAATTAAAAGTACTAGACACTTGTACTTTCTAGATAATATTTCATAAATGTAGAGTTTTAATAGACAAACAATTATGGGCTTTACTATATTTCTCATATATCCATACTAGAAAGGAAGTCTTAGCACTGATTAACCCAAGTATGTCACCAACTACTTCCAACTATTGTTTGGTACCTGTTTAATCTGCAGTCAAACTTCCTAATAGTGCTTCTGAGAATAGCATCCTATTTAGCTTTTAAGGTGCACACAGAACCTTTAAGGTGTTTTACACCGTTAACTATTTCTTTGATAACAACCTAAATATAAATTTTGTTTTAAATTTCAAGTCCAAAGTTTAAAAATGCTAGACCTCTCATGAACAACAAATATCATTAATGTAGTATGTTAAAAAATTACAAAATGTGATCTTGATTTTTAAAAAATATAAAAGTAGGCTAGTCACAGTGTCTCATGCCTGTAATCCCAGCACTTTGTGAGGCCAAGGCAGGAAGATTGATTGAGCTCAGGGGTTTGAGACCAGCCCAGGCAACACAGTGAGATATTTTCTCAACAAAAATTTAAAAAATTAGCCAGGTGTGGTGGCATGTACCTGTAGTCCCAGCTACTCGGGAGACTGAGGCAGAATGATCACTTGAGCCCAAAAGGTTAAAGCTGCAGTGAGCTGTGATGGTGCCACTGCATGTCCGGCCTGTGTGACAGAGTGAGATCCTGTCTCAAAAAATAAAAATAAAAACACAAAAGTAGTGTTAATTTAATTAGTAATGAACCTATTTGGCTATTAATT
>NW_012104865.1:691699-695128 GCF_000951045.1 Mandrillus leucophaeus | reverse complement strand
AACTCCTGACTTCAAGTGATCCACCTGCCTTGGCCTCCCAAAGTGCTGGGATTACAGATGTGAGCCACCACGCCTGGCCTGGGCTATTAATTTTTAATGTATATTTTAATAAGTATAGATTTCCTTATTGCAATTCATATGGAATAGTATTTATTATATTTCTAATGTAAGTTGCTTTTAAAATAGTAGTTCTTCCTAAAAAGGTATCTAGGCATAGAACCAATGGGTAATTTATTCAAGGTTGCAGTGAGTAGGTAGTGAAAATTCAAATTGCAATAATTTATTAATGTACTAAAAAATGCTACTTTTACCTTATTTGAATTTTGAAAGTGTTTAATCTTACAGTGGCTGCAACTTATGCATGCCTTATATTTATAAAATAGCTCCCTCCTCAAACTTGTATTTTCATATGCCATGAAACTTACAATATTTGAAATTCAGTAAGTAGAGGTTAGTCGTATTTTGTACAGTCTTCTATCTGTTCAAATCCTTTTCTTTGTATTTACATTGCATTGATTTTAAATTAAGTCTAAATTAATTTCTTAAATGCAACATTGAAGAAATTTTGCTATTATTAAAATTCATGTATTCTACATTTCTGAATGTTTACACCATTAGTAAAAGTTTTTCCATGATGTTTATAATCTCAGACAAACAACAGGCACATTCCTGAAGTTTTCACATAATATGGTTACCAGAAAGAAAGAAGAGGGCTTTTGCATGCACACACATGTTTAATTTACTTAAAAAGGGAAGTAAAAGAGAATAAGAAAAAAAAATAGGGGAGGAGAATGATATGTAAAGGCTGTTATGAAAAGTATCGACTACAGCTGCATAGGACAGGAATGGAAAATAGAGTAATAAGATATGCACCAGTTCCTAAATACGTTAATAAAAACACTGCTCAAAGAACAGCTGGCTTTAGCTGGAGCTTGGATAAAGCAAAGAGTGGCTGCCTGGAGTCCACTTAATGAGAGATATTAAAGCATCAATGGGGTCAAGGAGAATTATGCAGAGTAACCCAAATTCCTTTTTTATAAAAGGAATTACATTTAAAAAAACTTTTAAATTTATAATTTGAAATTTGATACCTAAGACAATTTCAAAACAGCAAACATTACACTTTTGGAACTGATCCAAGATAAAAAATGTGATATGAGTCTAGGAACTTTAAACATTTCCCATAATGGCCTCAGTATTTTACAGATCTTATTACATTAACTCACAATATTTTTAGTTTTATAGACTAAGCATAGATTTGATCATAGAAATTTAGCTTTTCTTTGAATTTTGAATCCATTTTTGGACAAAAGTATGCATATACTCACATTATAAATGTATCTATACATGTTAATGAAGAAATTTTTATAATGAAAGTAAATTTACCTACTTCATAATGTCTCTACTTAGACATTGTGAAATAATGGAAGAAAACTCCTGTAATTCCAATGAACACAATGATGTATTGAATTTCTAAGGTAGGGGAGACAATATGGTAGAAAGAATTCTGTACTAATAACAGTTTTGCAAATAATTAGCTGTAGAAAACTCAACAAATACTTAAGCTGTGTGCTTCATTTCCTATGTCTGCAAAATGAAATGACTAAATGAAGTTATCTATGAGATTCAATGAAGGTCTAAAATTATATAATTCTAAACTTTAATAGCACAAGAAATATGTTGACTTCATTACAGTCATCCCAATACTTTCTACCACAGCACTTAATATGTGTTTAATAACTTGATCTTGAATAGATGGATAAAAAGTATCATCCTTGATATTCAAAATATACCCATGGATGAACTTCTGCTTCAAGGAAGATGAAGTAGATGTGCTCTTCCCACTCCTCCCACTATATACTTAAAAATCATTAAATTCGCCAGGCGCGGTGGCTCAAGCCTGTAATCCCAGCACTTTGGGAGGCCGAGATGGGCGGATCACGAGGTCAGGAGATCGAGACCATCCTGGCTAACACAGTGAAACCCCGTCTCTATTAAAAATACAAAAAACTAGCCGGGCGAGGTGGCGGGCGCCTGTAGTCCCAGCTACTCGGGAGGCTGAGGCAGGAGAATGGCGTAAACCTGGGAGGCGGAGCTTGCAGTGAGCTGAGATCCGGCCACTGCACTCCAGCCTGGGTGACAGAGCGAAACTCCGTTTCAAAAAAAAAAAAAAAAAAACATCAAATTCACAATAAATGAAAGGAGACTGAAAAGGGGAGTTAAGAAGGTAGACCAGCTAGAGAGTCCAGGACTCAAGTAATAACATAGTGGTGAAGTCCTTGGGTTTTCTTTTTGCCACATATATCCTAGATGCCAGCAACCTGGAAATACCTACCAACTGAACAAAAAAAGCCCCCATAAAAATCTGCTCTCTCTAGCTAAAAATTAAACACACCACACACACACACACACACACACACAGTGCAGTCTAGCAAGACAGAAAATTTTCCGACAATAACTGCTAGTCTACTCAAAAAATAAAAATAAAAAAGCACAGAAAGAAACTATGATCTCATTCTTTCCCACACTGACAAATGTTGAATACAGAGCCTAGTCTTCTTCCCTCTCTAGGCAGTAATGAGGCACCGAACCATATGAGATACAGTGATGTCAGAGATGGCAAAATAGGGAGCCAAGATTTTCACCCTCTCCAGTGGTAATAAGTCCCTTCCACCATAATGTCAGTGAGAAACATGTGGAGAGCAGTAATAAGGTATCACTACTCCTTCCAACCAGGGTAATCCCAGTGGAGGCTTAGTGGGGAGCCAAAACTCCCAAGCTAACCCAGCAGTAAGGAGAAATCCCCTCCTTGGGTATAACAAAGCCCAAGTGGGAAACCTGGATTTCTAGCCCTACCTGGCAATAACAGAGACGTACTCCTCCCTTTCTCTGCTAGAGTGGTATAAAAGGAAACTGTTTTGGTCTGAAAATTTGCATCACCTCAAAATTCATATGTTGAAACCTAGACGTTAGTGTGATGATATTAGGATATGAGGCCTTTGGGAGGTGATTAGCTCATGAGGGCTCTGCCTTCATGAGTGGGATTAGGGCCCTTATGAAAGAGGTTGCAGAGCGCTGCCTCTTCCCTTCCACCATATGAGGACACAATAAGAAGGAACCATCTATGAACCCGAAAATGGGCCCTCACCAAGCACTCAATCTGCTGGTGCCCTGATGTTGGGCTTTCCAGCTTCCAGACTGTAAGAAATAAAGTTTTGTTGTTTATAGGTCATCCAGTTTCTGGTATTATAGCAGCCCAAAGAAAGAAAGAAACCATTATACGCTTAATGTCTTTAATATTTATAGTATTAATTTTATTCAACTATTCAAAATATTCAAATTACCTATTTTATATTAGGGAGTATAGTATAGTAGGTGTGTTTCTTGAAGAGTCATTACATTTCATTTCATATATAAAATTTAACTGTG
>NW_012104865.1:688267-690414 GCF_000951045.1 Mandrillus leucophaeus | reverse complement strand
AGAAGTGCTACTTTTTCTAACTTGTTTGATAGTACATTTCAGCTCAAACTTTGCATCCTGAGAGCATAAAAGTGTAATTTTAAAATTCTCAAAAAAGATATATCTAAGTTCAGATAGTTTCACTGGAGAATTCTCCCAATTATTTAAAGAATAATGAATACCATTTCTACATAATCTGTTTCAGAAACTAGAAGAGATTCATTTCACGAAGCTAGTATTACTCTTATACAGTAACTAGATAAAGGCAGTGCAAAAAAGCAAACTACTGACTAGTATTTTTCATAAATATAGATGCAAAATCCTTAACAAAATAGCATCAAATAGAAATCAGTTATATATACACATACATCAACACGAAGTGGGGTAGGAACAAACACATCATGGCCAAGCAGTGTAAGAACCTCAAGGCTGGTTCAATATTAGAAAATCAATCCATGTAATCCACCTTATTAATAGGCCAAAGATGAAAAACTGCATGAACATTATCAGTGCAAAAGAAAAGCATTTGACAAAATTTAACCCCTATTTAAGATAAAAATTCTCAGAAAAATACAAGTAAAGGGTAATTTCCTCAACTTGATAAAGAGGAACCTACAGCTAACATCACAAGCAATGGTGAAAGAATTGAATGTTTTCTCCCAACATCAGGAACAAGGCAAGGGTATCCCTTTTCACTGCTCTTATTCAACATAGAGCTAAATTTCTAGTCAGTGCACTAAGACAGAAAAAACAAAAGGCATACAGATGAGAAAGGAAGAAATAAAACTGACCCTTTTAACAAATGGCATGATTGTCTATGTAGAGAATCTCAAGCAATCTCCAAAAAGTTCCTTAAACTCAATGAGCTATGGGAAAATGACTTGGCTTTTGAATGCCACCGAGAAGCCAGTGACTGTGCAGGCAGTCATATCAGTGTCTGCTCCAGGTCTCTGCCCCTCAACAGCGTGGCATGACCAGTGGGTGACCCTGGAGTGAACCATGGAGATGGAGGTGGCACTGCCAAGCCATGGTTTTCTGAACGCTAGGGCACTGTGCCTTCTGCCTGGCCCTAGTCTTGGTAATCCTGCCACCTCTGCTTCAGATATAGACCCTACCTTCTCCACTGAAGCCCATCCCAGCTTGCAGTGAGCAGCACCTTCTAGCCAGAGCAGATTTTTCAGAACGTAAAAGAAGATAATCATTACCAGCAGTGGAGACCATTGTAAATTGTTCTTAAGCAGAACAAAGCTGGTGCTTTGGAAAATCAGCCTCACTCTGCAGTACTCTCACCACCTAATTTTTCATGTCTCTCCTGGATAAAGAAGGATCAGCTCACATTTCTTCTCTGACAAGTTGGGATACTATGTGTTTCTCAAAGGACCCAGAAGATAAAATTAGGGAGGTGTATGAGCAAATTCTCAACATCAAACTAGCAGAGAAATATGAATCTTCTGTGAAACTTACATGTAATCAGATAATACAGTCATGTGGCAGAGGGCCAACCAGCAATGTTTCTTGAGGCTTTTCTCCATTTCTGGGTACCAGATTTGACCTCAAGAGATAGGTGTGGTATACTTTTTGCAATGATTTGATATAATATTTGAGCTCCAATTTTGCATCCTGAGGACAATTAACCTTGTCCACAGGTCCATTTTTATACAACTTGAAAGCCCGTGAAACTTTTCAGTTATCACAACATATTTTTCTTTTATCTAATGCAATCGATAGGGTATCCTATAGTGATACATTTTCCAAAGAAAAATGTAGCTGGAGCAGCTATTTAGCAAAATATGACTTCTGTGGCTCTTAACAAATGAATAGTTTCACCAAACACATTTCCATAAAAGATATATGTGTAAGAGTATCTGTGTTATATGTACGTGTGTCTTTAACTACTATTTGTATTGTGCAATTTTATTTTAATTTGGGGGATTCTGGTTGTGAATTTCTGTGCAACAGCGATAAAATGTGTTCTTGGTCTTTGGAAGATCATTAATATTTTGTGGCCATATAACAGTGGATTGTTTTGCATCCAGGTATTACTGTTAAACAGAGACTATTTCCAGGCACAGAAAATGAATCGTAAGTTAGTATGGGTAGTAGATGTTATTATGATTAAATAATGAAGGTTTGCCATGTGAAGTCTACAAATGATGTGAATAATTTAA
>NW_012104865.1:685934-688217 GCF_000951045.1 Mandrillus leucophaeus | reverse complement strand
CAGATTTTTCAGAACGTAAAAGAAGATAATCATTACCAGCAGTGGAGACCATTGTAAATTGTTCTTAAGCAGAACAAAGCTGGTGCTTTGGAAAATCAGCCTCACTCTGCAGTACTCTCACCACCTAATTTTTCATGTCTCTCCTGGATAAAGAAGGATCAGCTCACATTTCTTCTCTGACAAGTTGGGATACTATGTGTTTCTCAAAGGACCCAGAAGATAAAATTAGGGAGGTGTATGAGCAAATTCTCAACATCAAACTAGCAGAGAAATATGAATCGTCTGTGAAACTTACATGTAATCAGATCATACAGTCATGTGGCAGAGGGCCAACCAGCAATGTTTCTTGAGGCTTTTCTCCATTTCTGGGTACCAGATTTGACCTCAAGAGATAGGTGTGGTACACTTTTTGCAATGATTTGATATAATATTTGAGCTCCAATTTTGCATCCTGAGGACAATTAACCTTGTCCACAGGTCCATTTTTATACAACTTGAAAGCCCATGAAACTTTTCAGTTATCACAACATATTTTTCTTTTATCTAATGCAATCGATAGGGTATCCTATAGTGATACATTTTCCAAAGAAAAATGTAGCTGGAGCAGCTATTTAGCAAAATATGACTTCTGTGGCTCTTAACAAATGAATAGTTTCACCAAACACATTTCCATAAAAGATATATGTGTAAGAGTATCTGTGTTATATGTATGTGTGTCTTTAACTACTATTTGTATTGTGCAATTTTTTTTTAATTTTGGGGATTCTGGTTGTGAATTTCTGTGCAACAGCTATAAAATGTGTTCTTGGTCTTTGGAAGATCATTAATATTTTGTGGCCATATAACAGTGGATTGTTTTGCATCCAGGTATTACTGTTAAACAGAGACTATTTCCAGGCACAGAAAATGAATCGTAAGTTAGTATGGGTAGTAGATGTTATTATGATTAAATAATGAAGGTTTGCCATGTGAAGTCTACAAATGATGTGAATAATTTAAGCAAACTAGAAACAGATCATTTGATACATGGACTTTGCTCAGCTATGTCAGAAAAATAACTTGACTCCAAGCCTTAAAATACCCACAGGGAATCTCTGCTATTTCTTTGACAAAATCAAAGCGCTCCCAAGACACTGAACCTCTAAAGGAAAAAGATCTCTCCTGGAGCAGAGCATAAGGTTTTCTGGGAAGCATAGCATAGGTAAGCATGTGACTGGGCCACATCCCAGCGGCACTCTTACTTGGGAGGAGTCACTTCACATTTGTTATTGTTACTACAAATCAGACCTGGCTTCTTTGGTCTCGTTTCCCCAAATTCTTTTAAGAGGTGTCCACATGTGGCTGCTTGAATCTTGTTTTGGCAACGCCCTGCCCAAATTGCTTACTAACTGTTTTTCACCTTGTTCCCAAGGCTGAGGAACAGAAAGTAGCCTGTGGTTGGAGGATGTGGAAGTTAAGTGTACATTTATTTTTATATTGTGATGAATAGGACCACGTTTTACAAAATGTGGAGAGAGACAGAGGGGAGGGGAGGGAAGAAAATACAGTTGTATTAAATTATTTTAGTTTCAAGATAGAATATATTTCTCAAATTAGGGGTTATTTGGAAAAACTAAATTTAATTCAAATGTATATCAATACCTTCCAAAGTAAGGTGATATTCACTGATGGTTGTTTTGATTAGAAAGCTAAGAGATATTCTGGAATATTTATATCTGAAGAGTCCTTATTAATGAATATCATTAACTTAAATCTAACTTAAATTGGAACATTATTCTTTGTACATTTTCATTGTACAGTATTAACTAGCAACATACTAAGCTTCAAAAAAAAGCAATTCAATGAAGGAGAGATAGGTCTTTCAACAAGTGGTACTAGAGCGATTAGACTCCATAGACACAATCCATAAAAGAAAAAATTGATAAATAAGACATCATCAAAATTAAAAAAGTTTTGCTCTGTTAAAGACCCTACTAACAGGATGAAAAGACAAGCTACAGGCCGGGCGCGATGGCTCACGCCTGTAATCCCAGCACTTTGGGAGGCCGAGGCGGGCAGATCACGAGACCAGGAGATCGAGACCATCCTGGGTAACACTGAGAATCCCTGTCTCTACTAAAAATACAAAAAATGAGCTGGGCTTGGTGGCACATGCCTGTAGTCTCAGATACTCAGGAGACTGAGGCAGGAGAACTGCTTGAACCCCAGAGGCGGAGGTTGTGGTGAGCTGTGATTGCGCCTCTGCACTCCAGCCTGGGCGAAAGAGCAAGACTCCGTCTCAAA
>NW_012104865.1:682779-684854 GCF_000951045.1 Mandrillus leucophaeus | reverse complement strand
TGAGTCGAAATCACACCACTGTACTCCAGACTGGATGACAAAGCAAGACTCTGTCTCAAAAAAAAAAAAAGAAAAGAAAAGAAAAGAAAAAGATTGCTACTCAAAAAAATTTGGTTGAATGTCTTTTTCTGTGTAAAAAAGATTACATACTTTATAATTCCACTTATATAACCTTGTTAAAATGACAAAATTATAGAAAATGGAGAACACATTAGTGGTGTCCAAGGGTTCAGAATGAGGAGAGATGCCAGGATGATGGGCAGGAATTGGGTCTGTCTATGAAAAGGCAACATGAGGGATTCTGATGGAAATGTTCTCCATCTGATATACTCTTTGTGTACAGTTTTGCAAGATGTTACTACTTGAGAGATGTTACCACTGGAAGAAAATGGATAAAGGACATGCAGGATTTCTCTGTATTATTTCTCATAACTACATTTGAATCTACAACTATCTTTAAAATGTTTAATTAGAAAATATATTCATCAAGACATGCCTTTCTCATGTTTAAATACATAATTGTTTAAAAATAGTTTTGTGACTGCAAGTTTCTACTTGACACCCAACATACGCATACTTGGTGTTTGCTGTATGCCTATCACTCTTCTTGGCCTGTGCATTGATTGATTCATTCATTTATAATATACTTATTATCACTGTATGCCAGATGCTTTTCTGGACACTGGAAATAGGTTTGAACAAAGAAAAATCTCTGTCCCCATGCAACCTATATTGTAGTGAGAACAGACCCACAGATAATGGTACATATAATATCCAAAAGAGAAAAGTAAAGCAGGAAAGGAGTATGGAAAATTCTAGCTGGGAGGAAGGACATTCAATCGCAAATTAGTCAGAAATCCTTTTGGAAGAGGTAGCATTTGAGGATACATTTCAAGATAAGAGAAGTGACAGATAACTAGGGAAGAAAATACTGGATTAAAAAGAAGGGCTTTATGGGCCATTGAAATGACTGGAGATTTTACTCTTTATTACTTAGGAGGCTCAGTAAATATGTAATGAACAAATCCTCCATCTAAAGAGATTTCTGCAGTGTTCAGGAAAATGGCCAAAAATAATCATTGTTTTTAGAATTACTTATGTGAGAATTTAAAACAAGTTCCTGCTTTTCTATTATACCAGATTCAAACTTCTGTGACAGTCACACCAAACTAAGAGCAGAGAAAGTAGGGGTCCACTTCAGTTATTCAACCTTCCTGTTTCCACTCTTTCTAATAAAATACCCTCCTCTCTAGTCAAGCTTCCATCTCAGCCTGACCCCTTGTATTGCATTCGTTTCTCCACTGTGTGTTTTCTCTTGCTGTATCTTGAAATTCTTATTTACTCTCCTCTACTAGTCTCACTATTTTCATGAATAGTGAGGGCATCACTATTCATGAGTGCTTTAGTCAACCCATAATCTCCTCTGATTTCCTTAACCTCACCATCCAAGATATTTCCAATAAATGAGGAATGTTCTTTGATATGTACAATTGGCATTTTCTCATAGCATACTGATAAACCAAAAAGAACATTTAGAAAACTTGACTTTTATTGATCTATATCAGATGATCTAAGTAAACATTAGTGTATTTGTCTACGAAATTCAAGGTTCAAGACAAATATGTGCCATATCATCCTTTTCCAATTAGGTTACTGGTTCTTAACTTCTCATAGAAAGCAATTTTGAAACTATCAATAAGCAACATCCAATTCATATTTCACACTTCAAAAAAGCCTCAATAAAATATTTTTCTCCTGTATATTTATTTAATCAAATATTCAAGGCCAGGCATGGTGGCTCATACCTGTAATCCCAGCACTTTGAGAGGCTGAGGTGAGCAGATCAGGACCTCAGGTCAGGAGTTCAAACCCAGCTTGGCCAACATGGCAAAACCCCATGTCTACCAAAAACACAAAAAATTAGCTGGGTGTAGTGGCACAGGCCTGTAGTCCCAGCTACTCAGGAGGCTGAGGCATGAGAATAGCTTGAACCCGGGAAGTGGAGGTTGCAGTGAGCTGAGATTGTGCCACTGCACTCCAGCCTAGACAACAGAGCAAGACTCTGTCTCAAAAAA
>NW_012104865.1:679318-681674 GCF_000951045.1 Mandrillus leucophaeus | reverse complement strand
GCACACCTATGATCTTAGCTACTTGGGAGGCCCGAGGCACAAGAATTGCTTGAATCTGGGAGGTGGAGGCTGCAGTGAGTCAAGATAGCACCACTTCACTCCAGCCTGGGCAAGAGAATGAGACCCTGTCTCAAACAAACAAACAAATAAAATTAGCTGGGCATGGTGGTGCAAACCTGTAGTCCTAGCTACTCAGGAGGCTGAGGTAGGAGGATCACTTGAGCCCAGGAGGTTGAGGCTACAGTGAGCTGAGATAAAGCCGCTGCACTCCAGACTGAGTGACACAGTGAGATATTGTCTCTAAAATGATGATGATGATGATGATGATGATGATGATAATTAAATTGAATACATTCCAAGTCAATCATACTGTAGCATTAATATATTTGCAAGCTCAGTGGATTTCCACTGGATCACTGCATATGCCTGTTATCTTCCATTGGACAAAAAGCTATTAAAGAAATCACTGCAGAAAAGAACACCCCTAAAAACCACAAATACACATTTTACTTTCCCTAAATTAAGTTTTTGCATCTGAGGGAAGTACCTTATTTTTCTCTTTTGATTCTAAATTATGGAGCTTGGAAGAGCTCTGGATAAACACAAATTATAAAATTATCTTCCACAAAAGACCAAGTTTTTAAAACCAGATATTAAATCCAAACATTTACTAGATTTGTAACTGTTTTTTAATTTTAAATCTTAAATTTTTATGGGTACATACTAGGTGTATGTATTTACAGGGTACACAAGATATTTTGATACAGGAGTGCAATGTATAATAATCACATCAGGATAAATGAGGTATCCATCACCTCGAGCATTTATCATTTTGTTGTGTTACAAAAATTCCAATTATACTATTTTAGTTATTTTTTAATGTAAAAGAAATTATTGACTGGTCACTCTGTTGTACTATCAAATACTAGACCTTATTCATTCTATGTTTTTGTACCCTTAACCATTCCCGCTTTTCCTACCCCCCTGCCCCTCCTACCTTTTCCAGGCTCTGGAAACCATCATTCTACACTCTATCTCCATGAGTTCAATTGTTTTAGTTTTTGGCTGCCACAAATGAGTGAGAACATGTGAAGTTTGTCTTTCTGTGCCTGACTTATTTCACTTAACATAATGTCCTCCACTTCCACCCATGTTATGCTAACTTTTGATAGTAAAATGAATAAGAGCATTTTGAATCAATTCAAGGTTCTAAAAGTTAAATACCGCATGCACATGGACTTGCTGTATTATTTTTATTGGTATATATGATATATTTGGGCATAAAATGCTGTTAAAATGTAGAACCAAGTTTGGGGACCTTCATCTTTACTGCCCTGTTCCAACATATCTGACTGTGACAAGGGAACCAGCTTAGACACCAAACACTAATCTCCTCATAAATTCAATCGTTATGATACACGTTTGGCTGCATCCAGATTTGACCAAGTTTACATTTAAAAAATACCCAATAATCCCTGGAAGGAATGTTAAGGTCAGACACTAGGCAGTGAGAGAGTGAGCCAAATTTGATTTCACTTTATGTCAAAAATAAGTATGGAGTCAGTGACTCAGAGCTGGCTATGCACTGTGACTAATCTTAGACCACATAAATTAGAAGTATGCAACAGGCTGTAAAACTGTTTCCAATCTGAACAATAAATTCCCAGCTCTTACCTCTTATCAACAAATAATTCATGTGAATCATATAAAATAAATACTGTAATCATAAATATAATTACATACTAGATGCAAAACAATTTTAAAGATATGAAATCAAAATATTTCTGAAGCAGCAGTTAATACTCATGCTTTATATAAATGACTCTCCTTAATTTAAAGAATGTTTATATTTACATGGGAGAAAATATTTATGATTTTGCCTGATGGGAATGTGGAAATAATATATTGCAATGGAGTAAAAACACCTATGAAAAATAATGAATTTTAGAAGAAAGCAATTCATTTCTTTCTTCTACAAACATTTGAATGCTTACAATGCCCAAGGCTTTCTGCTAGGAACTGTAAAACAAAGACAAATAAAACATGGTTCCTACAAGCAAAGAGTTTACAGTGAAAATGAGTGGTTCCCAAATTCAGCACTGTATTATTCACATGTCTTGTTTAAATGAAGATCTAGGTCCTAATTCCCAAATTCTGATTCCGTAAGTCTAGAACCATGCCACAGTGCTGCACATTCTGATGCAGAATTCAAGCTTTGAGAAGCAATGGTCCTCAGTAGTAGGAAAGTTCATAGTACAGTAGTTTAATAACTACCTAATTATTTGATTTAGAATCCCTTCAATCTCCACATATGTTGCCTTTTAATCCTGAGTTAAGATGGAATTCAAATTTCTAT
>NW_012104865.1:676250-679033 GCF_000951045.1 Mandrillus leucophaeus | reverse complement strand
GTGTCACAGTTCTACTAACTGAATTCCTGCTTCATTCCTGTGTCTAAGCTGTCACTTTGAGTACCAGTGTACTCAATCTTACTTTTAATGGCAAAAACTGCAGTTACTTTTGCACCAACCTAGTATCTCCTGCCTTGTTCCTGAATCTCTCATTTATTTCAGATACATTGTCCTGCATTTTATTTGCCAGTTCTCAAAGACTCAGCTCCTGCCCAATGATCAAGACCATTTTACCTGGTGCTAGACCACCCTGATGCAGACCACCTGCCTGGATTTGAACATTTTTTCTTCCCACAGACTCCACATAGCAATGATGTGCTGGCCACCCACTGGGAAAACACATGTCACCCCTTGATGGACCTTTCTGACACTGTTTGCCTGTCCTCAAAAGTTCCTGGTAATCTACTCCAGTACTCTCCGATACACACAGAATATCAGAATTACCTAGAGAGATTCTTAAGTGCATGGATTCTTAAGCTTCACTCATTGAGGCTATGAGTCAGCAAGTCTGGGATGAAGTCCAGAAATGCCATTAAAGGCTTTAATAAAGAAGGCACATTTAAGCTGGGCTTTTAAAAATGAATAAAATTTTATGTGTCATAGAAAGGGAAAACAATAATACGGCTGAGGGAAGCAAAGCAATCTGATGATGAAAAAGGGTTAGGTACGTTTAAAGAAGAGAATCTAGTCAATTTTTAGTTCATAGTAGATGTTTAATAAATGTTTTCTAAGTTAAAATACTGAAATAGTGAAATAGCATGCTAAATAAATGAAGTTTGGCTGGAGACATCAGCTATACGAGAAGATACAATAAAAGGATAGAAGAATAAAAAGCTAGAGAGAAGCCAAATTCTAATTAGTGATGGATTCTAGGATATTTTCTAGACAATGAGAATGAGTAAAATATTTGCAGTATTCTAACCCATCTCCTACACATGGTGCCTTTCATTATTACTTCTGTGCTTCAGGTACCCACTTGACATGTCTAACCTTTATTGTTCAGATAATACATTTCATCTGCCAATGCATAAATGGTCTGTTTGTATGTTAGAATCGATTCAATTAAGTGAGTAGGTGAAAAGATGAGACTTATGGGTAAAGTAGTGTGGGTGATAAGGCTGTTTAGGGTGTTATTACAGGAAGCAACAAGGTCCCTCTGATATACAATGGTGGTGGTCAAGGAAGAGAAGGGGCAAATTGCAGAGCCATGATGGAAATTGAATTGATAAGACCTGATTGTATGTAGAAGAGATGGAGTAAGGAATTTTATAAAACTATGAGGCTTGGGGTCCAATGGATTGTCAAGAACAGGCATAGAAAACTAAGAAAAAGACAGTGATTTCAGGCAACACAAATTCCATTTCAAATATATTTGGAGTTGATACTCCAACTAGGTCTTCAGTTGAAATTTTTCAACAATTTGGATGAATGTGCAAGAAAGAGAGAGAGAGGATAAATGCAGGAGAGATGCGAATAAATTGATGGAGTAATGTTCTAGAGAAGACATAAGATTAAAATGAAAATGAACAACTAGATCCCTACAAGAGGAAGGCAAGGACATCCTAAGAGAAGGTATCTGGAAGGCATAAATAAAGACATGAATAAATTTTGATGGAAGGAGGGCCTATCAAAATATTTGATAGTATTAGTAAAATAAAAATAAATATGGATGATGGGGGAACAGACTAGGTTCAGAAAGAGAACAATTTTCATATGGAATAGAGAGTATTCCTATGAACATATTTCCTATAGAGTATAAACAAGGGATACATAGACGATTGTGGAGAAGCTGGGACAATTAAGGACAATGAATTTACAGATGAAAAAAGTAGAATCATTTCTACTTTTTCCTAGAAATATTTACCAGCCAGCATCTTGGAAAAAACAAATAATGGGGTCTTCTCAGAGTGAGGAATCTTCCTGGAGGATAAGTCACAATGACATGGTATGAGATCTAAGGAGCAAGAGATGGTGTTGTTGAAATGTAACTATTCCATCCTGGAAAGGGAAACACCATAGTTTGAAAAAATGTTGCACTGGAAGAAGGAGAAGGAAAGGATGCTGAGTTAGATGCTGAAATCAGAGAGAAGGCACACTATATCTTGATGTTCTAGGTTTACAGCCTCAAGACGGGTTGAAAGACGTTTCCAAGATAAAGAGTCTGGAAGTGCCAGAAGTTAACAATTATTGCCAGTATCTACAGTGCCCATTAGGACATGCATCCAGGGAAGTGGTGTTATTAGGAAAGAAACACACTCTAATATAAGCAGGTAGAATATGGAAGAAAATAGGATGAAGGATATTATGACATAGGGTAGAGTACTGCTAGGGAAGGTGAGAATTTCTTCTTGTGGACTAAAGTTTAATGACCTGGATATTTTATTCAAATAACATGAAAGATAAAGATTGATCTAAAGGGGAGAAAATAGATGAAACTGAGTCTGATACTGCAACCATATAGTTCAGGAAAACATCTAGAATTCCATAAAAACAAATAAGACAGAAAAAGATATACATGAAAGGTTTACATGTTTATTTTTTCTTTTAAATCATGATAAAACATAATTCATTAAGTTGGGGTTTTATATTTGTGGAAATACAGTAAAGCGGATCCTCTCTCTTTTTTTTTCCTCCCTTCAATCTCCCAATGTTTTGGAGAAGGGTCAATGTACTACACAGCTGGTACTCAAGCAACACGTGGGATAAAAAGCCTGTGATGTATTTTTTAATATGTGCTTTATATGATTAGATAAGTATGCTATAAAGATTGCAGGTGGTATTGA
>NW_012104865.1:672474-675075 GCF_000951045.1 Mandrillus leucophaeus | reverse complement strand
TAAGAAAAAGACAGTGATTTCAGGCAACACAAATTCCATTTCAAATATATTTGGAGTTGATACTCCAACTAGGTCTTCAGTTGAAATTTTTCAACAATTTGGATGAATGTGCAAGAAAAAGAGATAGAAGATAAATGCAGGAGAGATGTGAATAAATTGACGGGAGTAATGTTCTAGAGAAGACATAAGATTAAAATGAAAATGAACAAATAGATCCCTAAAAGAGGAAGGCAAGGACATCCTAAGAGAAGGTATCTGGAAGGCATAAATAAAGACATGAATACATTTTGATGGAAGGAGGGCCTATCAAGATAATTTGATAGTATTAGTAAAATAAAAATAAATATGGATGATGGGGGAACAGACTAGGTTCAGAAAGAGAACAATTTTCATATGGATTAGAGAGTATTCCTATGAACATATTTCCTATAGAGTATAAACAAGGGATACATAGAAGATTGAGGAGAAGCTGGGACAATTAAGGACGATGAATTTACAGATGAAAAAAGTAGAATTATTTCTACTTTTTCCTAGAAATATTTACCAGCCAGCATCTTAGAAAAAACAAATAATGGGGTCTTCTCAGAGTGAGGAATCTTCCTGGAGGATAAGTCACAATGACGTGGTGTGAGATCTAAGGAGCAAGAGATGGTGTTGTTGAAATGTAACTATTCCATCCTGGGAAGGGAAACACCGTAGTTTGAAAAAATGTTGCACTGGAAGAAGGAGAAGGAAAGGATGCTGAGTTAGATGCTGAAATCAGAGAGAAGGCACACTATATCTTGATGTTCTAGGTTTACAGCCTCAAGATGGGTTGAAAGACGTTTCCAAGATAAAGGGTCTGGAAGTGCCAGAAGTTAACAATTATTGCCAGTATCTACAGTGCCCATTAGGACATGCATCCAGGGAAGTGGTGTTATCAGGAAAGAAACAGACTCTAATATAAGCAGGTAGAATATGGAAGAAAATAGGATGAAGGATATTATGACATAGGATAGAGTACTGCTAGGGAAGGTGAGAATTTCTTCTTGTGGACTAAAGCTTAATGACCTGGATATTTTATTCAAATAACATGAAAGATAAAGATTGATCTAAAGGGGAGAAAATAGATGAAACTGAGTCTGATACTGCAACCATATAGTTCAGGAAAACATCTAGAATTCCATAAAAACAAATAAGACAGAAAAAGATATACATGAAAGGTTTACATGTTTATTTTTTCTTTTAAATCATGATAAAACATAATTCATTAAGTTGGGGTTTTATATTTGTGGAAATACAGTAAAGCGGATCCTCTCTCTTTTTTTTTCCTCCCTTCAATCTCCCAATGTTTTGGAGAAGGGTCAATGTACTACACAGCTGGTACTCAAGCAACACGTGGGATAAAAAGCCTGTGATGTATTTTTTAATATGTGCTTTATATGATTAGATAAGTATGCTATAAAGATTGCAGGTGGTATTGATACAATCCCCAAATAGTTAAACGTTTCATGTTAGTTACCTGTTTCATGTTAGTTACCTGTTTCAGGTAGTGTGCTGACATGGCATGTGCTTTCATCACCTTCACCAGCTGAGGTTGAAGCTCTTACTTTAAAGACATATGAGGTACCGGCAAGAAGCTTTATGAAAGTGTACATGTGATCTTGGGGAGAGACTTTTGTAGAATTCCTTTCAACTGTTATCATATATTGTGTTATTATTCCATTTGCCTTTTTGGGTGGATCCCATTTCACTAAAACTGACTGCCAGCTAGTTGCCACGCACTGCATATTCTGCACGACATCTGGAACTTAAGAGATAAACATATGCCGCAAGTTAAAGTGTGTACACATGTAAGTAGATAATTGATTGAATTATGTGATCACTAGATACAGCTGTGTTTAGAAGTACAACTAGAAAAATATTTCATATATCAAATCTTCAATGTGTGCTTAAAAAGTCATTAACATAGACTGAATCAAAAGGCTGTTGACTTGCTTTTTATGCTATTGTATTAATCCTTACAATATTGAACCAGTCACTAAATATCTTCCAGCTCCAAGCACCAATCACATCCTCGAAAGCTCAGAAGCAAATGTGTAGCCTCAAGCCCAGGCCCAGGCCCAGGCAGTGTTTGATAATTGCTGTCTTACTTGGAAAGGAAGAATCTTAGCAATAGTTTATTATGGAACATTTTTATGCAAAACATAGATACAGGTGCCTCCCTGATGTGACAAATCTGGGCTTCACAGTACTTGGAAACCCCTAACTAATTTAAAGGTACTGGTTTTTACTGGGATGTCTTCTTTGAAAGAATCTTGAGGATCTCATCTTTAAGTACCTTTTGTAGACATCGTTGGAAGGAAGATTTAAGGAGTCTTAGTCTTATTTTCTAGAGCTTCTCTGAATTTACTTGAAAGTAACCCAATTTCTCAGAGGTCCTCTGTATCTGGAAGGCTTGGTTAAGGAACAATATCCTAGCCCACCAAAGTGACTGCACATTAGAGAGACTGGTTGCTTCCCACAGAAATGTCCAATTAGCCAATGTACCCTAATGGTGGTATTAGTAGAATAAATTTTCTTGTCACAGTAAAAGATAATGCTAGAAGAAAAATTGGGACA
>NW_012104865.1:658752-670564 GCF_000951045.1 Mandrillus leucophaeus | reverse complement strand
CAACCATATAGTTCAGGAAAACATCTAGAATTCCATAAAAACAAATAAGACAGAAAAAGATATACATGAAAGGTTTACATGTTTATTTTTTCTTTTAAATCATGATAAAACATAATTCATTAAGTTGGGGTTTTATATTTGTGGAAATACAGTAAAGCGGATCCTCTCTCTTTTTTTTTCCTCCCTTCAATCTCCCAATGTTTTGGAGAAGGGTCAATGTACTACACAGCTGGTACTCAAGCAACACGTGGGATAAAAAGCCTGTGATGTATTTTTTAATATGTGCTTTATATGATTAGATAAGTATGCTATAAAGATTGCAGGTGGTATTGATACAATCCCCAAATAGTTAAACGTTTCATGTTAGTTACCTGTTTCATGTTAGTTACCTGTTTCAGGTAGTGTGCTGACATGGCATGTGCTTTCATCACCTTCACCAGCTGAGGTTGAAGCTCTTACTTTAAAGACATATGAGGTACCGGCAAGAAGCTTTATGAAAGTGTACATGTGATCTTGGGGAGAGACTTTTGTAGAATTCCTTTCAACTGTTATCATATATTGTGTTATTATTCCATTTGCCTTTTTGGGTGGATCCCATTTCACTAAAACTGACTGCCAGCTAGTTGCCACGCACTGCATATTCTGCACGACATCTGGAACTTAAGAGATAAACATATGCCGCAAGTTAAAGTGTGTACACATGTAAGTAGATAATTGATTGAATTATGTGATCACTAGATACAGCTGTGTTTAGAAGTACAACTAGAAAAATATTTCATATATCAAATCTTCAATGTGTGCTTAAAAAGTCATTAACATAGACTGAATCAAAAGGCTGTTGACTTGCTTTTTATGCTATTGTATTAATCCTTACAATATTGAACCAGTCACTAAATATCTTCCAGCTCCAAGCACCAATCACATCCTCGAAAGCTCAGAAGCAAATGTGTAGCCTCAAGCCCAGGCCCAGGCCCAGGCAGTGTTTGATAATTGCTGTCTTACTTGGAAAGGAAGAATCTTAGCAATAGTTTATTATGGAACATTTTTATGCAAAACATAGATACAGGTGCCTCCCTGATGTGACAAATCTGGGCTTCACAGTACTTGGAAACCCCTAACTAATTTAAAGGTACTGGTTTTTACTGGGATGTCTTCTTTGAAAGAATCTTGAGGATCTCATCTTTAAGTACCTTTTGTAGACATCGTTGGAAGGAAGATTTAAGGAGTCTTAGTCTTATTTTCTAGAGCTTCTCTGAATTTACTTGAAAGTAACCCAATTTCTCAGAGGTCCTCTGTATCTGGAAGGCTTGGTTAAGGAACAATATCCTAGCCCACCAAAGTGACTGCACATTAGAGAGACTGGTTGCTTCCCACAGAAATGTCCAATTAGCCAATGTACCCTAATGGTGGTATTAGTAGAATAAATTTTCTTGTCACAGTAAAAGATAATGCTAGAAGAAAAATTGGGACATGGTCAATTTGTGGATTACAAACAATGAAAATTGAAAGAAAATAACTTGCTGCCATTATGCAAAATATAGTGTTTTAAAGAATACTCAGGTGATCCCTGACCTGCCTACACTGTTCTACCTGGATCTAAACTGAGCTGTTAAAAACTTTTCTTCCTCTGTAAGATAAAGACACCAGTACTAAAGGAGAATACTTAGGGAATGTGTGGCATTAAAAATTTTTTAAAGATAATTTCTGGGCTGATCAAGGGATATGGCAATCAAATGTTATTAACTATTCACTTCCTTGTTTTCAGAATCATATAACAACATTTTTAAAGTTAACATAAGATAATTGACAATTTGTTGAACTTTAGTTTCTAAATCTGGATTTTGTGAATATCTATTTTCCTGATTTTTTGAACCTCAAAAAAAAATAACCAGTTATATTAAAACTCTTAAAAGTGAAAATTTTATTTATTTAAATAATCAGAGTATAGAATGTTGGGGTACAATTTTATCTTGCTGATAAAAATATTTATTGGTTTACAGAGCATTTTCTACAAGATTAGCCTCAATTGTTACTGCTCTCATGTACAAATATTATTAAAATATTTTTTATTTATGGGTTGAACATTTTTATATTCTATCACTCGTTTACAACATGCATTTCCTACAGTCATGTCCACTTGTCACTAGAAGTCAGAAGGCCAATGTTCTAGACAGGTTCTTCACTAATTTTCTCGAGGTCCTTTTCATCTAATATGCCTGAATCATGGCTTCTTCATCTGTAACATGGGAATGGGGGCAACAGTAATATTTAGAGGGCATTTACTGTGTGTCCAGCACTCTATGAAGTGGGCATTTACTGTGTGTCCAACACTCTATGAAGTGCTTTATGTGTATTTTTTCAAATACGTTTGACAACAACATTATGAGATGGCTACTGCTAATGTGTGCTTCTTTGCAATTAAGGATACAGAGGCTCACAGAGTCATGAGCCTTTGCCAAGATTATACAACTAGTAGGTCATGGGGCTCAAATTCAAATCCAGATAATGACTTCACAGCATGTACTTTTATCCACTATAAATGCTATTTATTTTGCCTCTCTTACAGGAATGCTATGAAAAGCAGTCTCAGGTAGTCATAAATTTATACAAAAATGATTAATTTAGTAGTCAGTGGTCTACAGTTTCAATTTAGAGATTCACTAACATACCAGGAAGTGCATCCAGAGCTGATAAGGAGAAATGACTAGAATGGGATCTTGTGCTCATTCAATAAACATTGACAGAAGTTAAGAAAATAAAATAAAATAAAAAGAGGTGCTTTCAAAGGTGTTGTCCAGTTGAGAAAAGGAAAAATACATTACTAAGCCATCATTAAATAGTCGTAAATAAAAACTACTCAGTGTGCACACAAAGGCAAGATATGTCATGTGTACTACATGTGCGACACAGCAGGTAAGCTGTTGATGAATTAGGCCACTGGTATTTCAGTGTCATCCACATGGTAAAGATCGGATGATGGGAACATAGGGGGCTTATGCAGTGACTCATGCTCTCCAAATGTCACAACTCATCTTCTTAAAAGAAAATTATAGATACTGTTTCATAAAAATATAAATCAGCCTGTTAAAAGTGACTGCTAGTTCATTTCCCCCTTTTTCCCCAGCTATCTCAAACAGTTCCAAGAATTAGGTAATTTTCACAGATATCTAGAAGGCTATTTTGTTCCCAAACTACTTTTTTATTTCAACTTCTTCTGTTCAAAAGGAAAAACTATGTGTAAAACTGTATGCATAAACACACATACAGCATATGATTTCACACAAGACCAAGACTAAACGTAAATCACTGAAACGCAATTTCCCTTTGAGTAGACTCTTAAGGAATGATACTTTATCATATAAACTGAGAAAAGGAAAGGAAAGGTGTTGAATATAAAATGAAACATTTTAGGCCCAAAAAGTGTATCTAACCTGATTCTTGGGTTGTGAATTTTACTACATTACTAAATTGATTGCCATTTCCAACTTTGGTGAAGGCAGATACACTGATAGAGTAGGTGCTGACTGGTTCTAGTCCAACAAGTTTGGCTTCAGTTTGAAAACCTGATATATTCTGAAAAGCAGAAAAAAATTATTAGTCCCAATGCATTGTCAAAAAATTGTTCATCACTGGAATATTTTCATTGAAATTATTCCTTTTATATTTAACTTATGGATTAATAAGCATGGATATTTTAAATTATAATAAAACAAATATTAGCATTTATTTTGTGCCATAGAGTGTGCTCAGTTTATGATACAAGGATGAACTGGACACCCTCTTTTCCCTGAAGAACCTCATAATTGCATTTTTTAGACTTTTTTTTTTTTTCCTTGACAGAGTCTAGTTTTGTTGCCCAGGCTGGAGTGCAGTGGCATGATCTCTGCTTGCTGCAACCTCCACCTCCCAGGTTCAAGCAATTCTCCCTGCCTCAGCCTCCCGAGTAGCTGGGATTACAGGCGTGTGCCACCATGCCCAGCTAATTTTTGTATTTTTTAGCAGAGATGGAGTTTAGCCATGTTGGCCAGGCTGATCTTGAACTCCTGGCCTGAGGTGATCTGCCCACCTCGGCCTCCCAAAGTGCTGGGATTATAGGTGTGAGCCACTGCACCTGGCCTACAATTGACTTTTTAGAAAACTAGAGTGTTTTGTTTTCATAATTTTTACTTGGAATTATATACTCATTTTTTAAAATTTTTCTATAATTACAGTCTGCAATTTAAAACCAACTTGTGGTGGTCGGAGACACGTGATTTTTCTGAACTCATCTAAATTCATTTTTAATACCCACAGCATTCCTGTGTCAATGTATTTATTCTTCAGCTACTGTATGTAGACACTGACAAAACAGCAGTGAATAATAATTTTAAAATATCTGCTTCCATGAAGCTTAAATTGGGAGTTTTCCCAGCCAATTCCTAAATTTTTAATTTGATACTGTTTTTAGAGAAATGAGAAAAGGAACAAAAGAGTATCATAGTTGCCCAAGGAGGAATATGCTTTCTCATAGAAAAAATTATCATTAAGTACAAAGTTTTCATTCAAAGATAATTGTCCTAACCAAGAAAGCAGTTAAGATTAATCAGTTATCCTCATGGACAGAGAAGATAATCTGTTATGTGATATAAACATAGGACTCTTACGTTATATCTGACAAAATATAAACCATTTTGATTATTTATTAAACACCACAGTAACAGAAATTTTAACAAGAATATTAATTATTGGGAAATTTACAATTAGAATCGTATTTTAAAATAATCTCTAGGAATTCACTGACTTACTTTAGGGGCTTACCTAATCTATTTCAGTCATTCTTTCCTGCTTACTATTTACAAACATATATTAGATATTCTGAGATTATAGACACATATAAGGCATGGTCCCTGCCATCAAGGAATTTTTATATTAACTAGAGAAATATACAATTTCTGAATGAGAAAAAAATAAACACAAAACAAGCAAATTATGATTTTGGTTAGGAAGAGCTAATAACCAGAGAAACAACTGAACTCAAGAGGACATAATAATAAGAGAGTAGTTTATGGGATAGTGAACAGATTTACACAAGCGTATGTTGTCAAAAAGGGAAACATGAGTGATAAATACTTACAAACATATTTTGATAGAACTTTGTACTAAATAAATAATTTCTTTCAGTATGTGTGAGTGACCCAAGTCACCTATAGATTTCACTATCCGTGGACCACAGTGGATTGACTGGGATAGCAGCAACATTTGAAGTGGTTGTAGCATTATTCTACCTCCACAAATGCACACATAATTTGAAAGAAGAAAAAGAATAGAAAAACAGATAAAATAATATAAATTGATGCTGTCAGGATATCAGGGTAGATGAAAGAGAAAGGAAAATAGAACACACTAGGGGAGAAAGCTAAACAGAAAGAGGAAAGCAGATATAGTAACTAGATGCTGAGACAGGGAAAAAGATGGCATGAGAGTACATTTAAAGGAATTTGAAAGCAAATAAGATTATGAAAATTGATGAATGAGACAATAGATGTAAAAAAGAGTAACATGAGGTAGCAGATTTTAAAACACAAAACGACTGCCCATCCCAAATGATATATTTAATACTTAATGGTATAAAGATGGTATTTTTGTTGCTTGTGAAATATTAAAGATGTGCTTCTATTGAGAAAATCTGTTTCCAAATCTTAGAATATAAATTATTCTCATGTTCACATAATGGCATATTGTCATTCCATGCTTAGTGCTGTTACAATGTTGGACAGATTTTTTTGTTCTTTTAAAAACTGTGTACAATTGCAGCAACAATAGCTAACATGTTTATCACATGCTTGTAATTGTTTGAAATGCTCTATGTGTAGACTTTCCTTTGTAATCCTCAATTTCGAATGTACACATCTTTGTAAATCCCATTTTGCATTAAGAAGTAAGCAATGTCCCTATTGAAGCACAATAAGTCTCAAAGGCAGAATCTGAGCCAGGTAATTTGAAGTCAGAGCCCTTGCTTCACCACTATGCTAAGACAGTCTATGTTAGAGATCACCATTCTGAGGAGATAAGATCCATATGTAGACAACCACACTCTAATACACATACACAATTGTCCTAGGAATGCGATTACTCTAAGAAAAGGATTCTTTTTTCCCTTTTGATATCTATCTCCCAGTGACCCATACAGACAAAGCAAATAAAAAATGGAAAAATGTTAAGATTAAACCAGGGATAGATACTAAAGGGCAAGAGGCTTCATGTCATTTAATGTAATTTCACACTTCTGGGAAACAAATTTCACATTTATGGGGTAATATGATTCAAATTATACTCAGACTATCAAGTTTTAAAGTAATATCTTGGTTTCCAGAAAGAAAGTCATTGTTCCTGATGACATAAAGTTAATGCCTGCTTTTCATTTTTACTATTCAATTTGTAAGCTACATATGCTATAACAATGATTTACCATAGTCATAAATTGTAATACTCATAATATTGAGTAAAATGTTTACGTAGATTTTTTGCACTCTTCTTGCTGTAAACTAAATAAGAACATTCCAGGACTTTATCTGCCTTTGAGGAAAAAAATATGAAAATTTTCTTAAATAAATGCTTGTTAATTACATTTTGGCAATTAAATGCTAGAAATCACAGACATATATTTGAGACTCTTTGTTACATCAGTTCTGTGGATACTTTTCACTAATTCTGAATGGCAAAAATGGAAGAGGGAAAATGTGGTTAGTATTGCAAATGAATTACTCTTGAAAATAAAAAAATAAGGATATATCTTAAAAGACCAATTAGTGTAGGATCATATGCTATCGGGAAAGATGACCAGAAGTCCGGAATAAATATGAATACCTTTCCAAAAGGCTAAAAAGATTCCCTTGGTACTGCTGTTAACAACAGATAGAAATACATTTTATATTTGTAAGCCAGAAAAAAATTACTATACACTTTCCAGCATTAACAAAATGATGCAACTGCTTCTTAAATTGTAGATATCTAGAAGTTACAAATCTAAGCACATTGCTCTATGAAGTATTCAGCTTATATATCTGGCAAATGCTTCTTGTGTTTTCCATAAGCATCCTTAAATTGTAGGAAATAAGTTTAAAAAAATAGTCACTGTTTAATTTAGTAGTCCATTTTCCTCCTATGTCAAAAGATTTTAATTCAATTTCTGATTTTTAAAAATAAACATATACTGTTATAATCAACGTACCTTATAATATGTAGTGTCAGTTTCATGTTCATGAATTTTAAAACTATATACTTTAACAATACCGCCTGGAAGAGGACTTGGGCTCCATTTCAGCCATACAAAGTCTGAAGTACAGTTGATTAAAGTCAAATTTTGTGGAGGTGCTAAAGGCACTGTAGGAAAACACATGATGAAACTTACATTCATAAAACTTTTGACATAAAAATAGCACTGTGACTTACTTTCCTGAAGATATTAGTTTGAAAAGATTTATAAAAGTATCATATTTTAATTTCAGAAACAAATATCATAATTAATTATAATCTGTATTTGGACACAGTAGTTTCAAAGTAGCTTTAAACAGAACAGGAAATTCTGAAGCTCAAATTGAAAAAAAAAATTCAACAAAGTAAATATAATGGTAAGGCTGTTACAAATAGACAATCAGATATCCTTCCATATTCCATGCTGTTCCTTAAAAAGAGAGAGCAGGTGCTGCAACAGTGAAATTGTTTGAAGAAATGGGGATTCCGGCTTACCTGACTCATCTGTGTAAAAGAAAAGAATACTGGAAGGACCAAGTCCTTTTATAGTTCTTGCAGCAGCAAAAAAGCTATATAATGTAAATGGTGAAAGCTCTTCCAATATTATGTAATTATCAGAAGTAATGAAAGAATAATTTTCACTTGGTCCTTGTAAACTTAAATCATAACTTATTATTGCACCATTTGGCTTTACTGGGGGATCCCATGATAAGAGAACTGAGGTGGAGGAAAGGTTTTTAAAAGTGTTGATTATTGGTGAAGTTTCTGGGACTATAAAAGAAAAAGAGAATATCAAATGAAACAAAAGTGAATCAGCATTAACAAAGAGGATTCAATCATAATGGGATTTGATTTTCTTAGCAGATTATTTTAAGACACATTATGTTTATTGAAAGGCTAATTACTTGAGATCAAACAGAAGCAACATAATTGAAGACTGTTACCTATGAGAAAGCAATGTAAATGAAGAGAACAACAACAATCTGCTTAATAGGCAATAAAAGGGGCTAGCCTACCATCTTCTTCAGTTTTGATGTATAGCTGGGCAGTATAGGTATCAGAGAATCCCTTTTCTGTTGATGGAGTAATTTTTAATATATAATCAGTGTATTTTTCCAGATTATCAAAATATATGCTTCTCTCATATGTAACTACAGTTGGTCTCACGTGGCGAGGAGTCTGCTGTAAGATCAGTGAAACATAGTAGAAGACTAGACCGTTTGGTTGAGCTGGTGGGACCCAGCTTACATTTATTGCAGTTGACGAAATGGATTCATAAGTCAGGTTTCCAACAAGCCCTTCAGGTACTATGATAGGTAATGGGCAAAATACAAAAATCATCAGTTACCCTAAACAGAATCTGAATTCACAAACTGAGTATAATTGTTGAAATGGCAACTATTACATCATCAGCTCTTAAATTATTTAAATGCAGATGTGGTAAACATTCACCTATTATAAAATATCTTCTAAAAAATTATTTTAAAAATCATTCAAAATAAACTCTGTCATCTTTAATATGTATGGGAATTGTTTCTATAATATTTTCTTGGCTCTTCTTTCCTACTATGTGGAAATTGTGTGTGTGTGCGCGTGTGCGTGTGTGTCCATAATATATGCATGTATATTGCTTTATTTAAATATTTTGATAATTTATATTATCTAAACCATCGTTTAGCTTATTTCTTCTAAATATTACCCTGTTGTACATATGAAGAAACTAAAGCTCAGAGCCAATAAGTGACTTCTCCAAGGTCATGTGGGTAGTCAGAAGAATCAATACTAAAAGCTTTCCCAATATCCAGTCTCAAAATGTCTCCAGTCACCAGACTACCAACTCAAATTTGTATATTAAAAAGTTACTCTACTTACACACAAGTTCCAATTCTCAGATATAAGTTGTATTGTGACATTAAACTCTATTAATGTACATTTGACATCCACCTGGAGTAGTGCATAGTAAGTGCTTATTATCCATGGTGTAGAAATTATAAGTGATGAAATGTTATAGGTTGGCAAAAATCCTGGGGGAGATCTACATTTAAAGAATGCCTGAAATGGTATTGATCATATATTACAATATAACATTTTTGCTAGACCCCCAAATACATATTTTCCCACATTTATCATTTATTTTTATGTTGAACAACTTGTCAACAATTCAAAAGATTTTTCCAAAAACAAATCAAGCATTCATTTCTCATGCTTAAGGAATCTGTCAATTTACAGCTTTCAGAGAGTAAACACGGAGTTTTACTCCAGAAGTTTAGGTCACTACCATTTCTCAATAAGGGATTAATCTTTGAAAATAAATAAGCAAATGGATAACAGAAACAACTACAAGAAAAATAGGTAATGATCTGCTTATCACTGTATTCTGAAAATTGAAACATAAAAAAATCAAGAGCTTCAATCATTATAGTTTTTTGAATACTCAGGATAAATAGGATTCTTCAGAAGATGCATTCGAGAAACTTCTGGAGTTAAAAAATATTCTGGATATATTAGTCACAAACACAGTGAGAACAGAAGTGCTGCAGAGTCCCATGTAGATTCAAAGTCTGAAAAGAAAACAAGTTGCTAGAGACTTTTTAAGTCCTTGAAGAAAATGAATAAGTAAATTAACGACTGGAAAATTCATCCATGTATGCAGTACTTTTTGTGCCCATAATTGGATGGCCATGACATCTTTTGAAGCAATAAAAAGAACAGAATTTTCATGAATGAAAGTTGGCAGTTTTCTTGAACAGAAGAGGCTATTACTGCAATAGTTTTATAAGAATATTAATTGCATTTTCAAACTCCTGTAATGAATGTGTCTAAATAAAAGATTTTATTACAAATTCAAACCAAAGGAAAAGTTCCTAAAATAATAAGTTTTAAATTAATCATATTAAAGATTAATAAGTGTTTTTTGTTTACATACTGTCTTGATCTGTGTATACTTCAACTATGTCACTGCTTTTATTCCCATTTCCAACTGAAGTACTTGCTGTTAACCAAAATGTATAGTAGCTGAATATTGCCAGTTTATCTATAATTGTGGATACAGTCATATTGTCAAAGTCATTGGTTACTTCATGGAGTGTAAAATTCTGAAAAATAAACACATTGCTTTCATTGTTCAGAATGTATTTTTTTAGTATGCATGAACATTTCAAAATAATTGTTATCCATGAATTGATTGTCTCATTATTTTAATATATTAATTGTTTTAGGAAAATCAACATAGAACATTTTTTATCGCAACAATTAAACTGGAAATATGTTTGTACTAACAGAGAAATAGATGGTAGTTTTTATTGCAAAACCAATTCACAAATAGCAAAGAGTAAAAACTCCAAGCCAACAATGAAGAAGGTCAAGTGGCCAAATGGAAATGCTACAACTGTGCTGATCAGGGTCACTTTCCTTATAAAAACATTCAAGTAATTTTCAAAGCATTGGCTAATATTAAGCAAGTTTGGGAGTATTATAAAACTTTTAATTTTGTTTCTTTCCATTTGTGATGAAGGAATTTCAAATGTGTTTGCCCTCTTTCTATGAACTCGAATAGCTATTATTATTCACATTTAGTGGGTTTTCAGACTTTCACATTTCTTTTCAGACTTTGCTTCTCACAGTTGTAGCAAAGGGATGGCAGATTGATGTACTCTCTCACGTGTAGAGTAAGAGAAAGTTTTAAATTCTCTAGCCTGACTCCCAGTTACATTTTTCCCCAAGCCTTGAAAAAAATTATTAGGGTATTTATGCAATCATTTTTTTCCTATCAAATTTTAAAAGTAAAACACATAGCCAAATAAAATTAATTCTAAAATAAAAGGAGACTTAAACATATAGGTAATCAGTATGAATAATTTTATAATTTCCATCTGCACAGAGTAATCTGAATCATTCCAATCCACATGAAGCCATTTAAGTCCTACAGAACTGCATTCAAATTGTGGCAGGGTATCCCTGGATAAATCATCTAATCTCAAAGCTTTTCTCCCTTCAACTGTAAAATGGAAATAATCATCTCCACTTCACAGACAACTTTTAAGGATTAGATGACATGAAGTACAAAAGCCATTAATACCATGTCTAGCACACAATAAAAAAAAAGTAATTAGTTTCATTTAAATTAATAACATAGGATAAGTAATTTTACTAAACGTATAGTAAGAATGGCTCTGAAATTTATCAACAAATTAAATTTAGCAAAAATTTATGGTTCTTTTGCCAGTATTCAGGGGAAAATACAGTGCAATAAAAGATTTACTTCAATTTTGTGGTGATTTACATAGAAATAGACAAATTAAAGTAATATAGCAATCTCACACAAAATACGATCCATGAACTTTAATACCTTCCAATACATCTACTTTACACATGGAACAACTGGCTTATATAAAGCACCACTTAAAAGTATTAACATAGGCTGGGCGTGGAGGCTCACGCCTGTAATCCCAGCACTTTGGGAGGCTGAGGTAGGCGGATCACGAGGTCAGGAGATCAAGACCATCCTGGCTAACACGGTGAAACCCCGTCTGTACTAAAAATACAAAAAATTAGCCGGGCAAGGTGGCAGGCGCCTGTA
>NW_012104865.1:652072-658352 GCF_000951045.1 Mandrillus leucophaeus | reverse complement strand
TGATACGGAGTCTCGCTCTGTCGCCCAGGCTGGAGTGCAGTGGCGCGATCTCCGCTCACTGCAAGCTCCGCCTCCCAGGTTCACGCCATTCTCCTGTCTCGGCCTCCTGAGTAGCTGAGTCTACAGCCGCCCGCCACCGGTGACGCCCGGCTAATTTTTTGTATTTTTAGTAGAGATAGGGTTGCACCGTGTTAGCCAGGATGGTCTCGATCTCCTGACCTTGTGATCCGCCCACCTCGGTCTCCCAAAGTGCTGGGATTACAGGCTGACCCATCGCGCCCAGCCCATTTTAAAATAGAAGACATTAAGTCAGGCACACTAAGGAAACATAAATGAGTAAAAATTGTAAAGTAGAAAAGTTAACATGCTGTACAAAATACAATGTGCAATAACTGAAGGAAGAACAATATGGATTGCCAAATAGTAGCAAAGAGGTTAAATTCTCCAAGATAAGAAGGAAAGATGGCTTTGCTACATACTCAAGGGCTCCAAAATTATGACTATGTACTAAAAATGATGTTGGTCTGTTATAATATTTTTATAATCTTTCAATTAAAATATGTATTGAGCATTAAACCTATGTATGATGTAGTTTCAGAAGACTTTAGGAGATGAAAAGATAAATATTACACAATTCTTTTTCCACAAGATGCTTGTCATGGCATAAGGGAACTAAGAGAAGCAACAGTTATTTGTAATAGGAGGCAGAACATGATATGCCGTGCATGACGTATTACACAAAGTTCTGTAAGAAGGGGAAAGATGATAGGGAACAAATAAAAAGGTATATACCTATTCTGCTATATAATTTTCATTTTGAGGATTTCTTCTACTAATTCAAAATAGAAAATTAGGTAGTGAAGATATTGATGCTATTTTTAACATTAACTTTAGGAATAAGTTAAAGCATGAATAAACTTCAAGCAATATGAGACTATACTTCTGAAATGTTTTAACATCATTAGCCTGTGCCCTCTTGCAGCTGTCACACTTAAAAGCATTCTTAAGATTATTTAATAAAAGATAACATGTTCTAAGGCAGATGAATTGCAAATTAGATCATATTACACAGCCAGGTTTGAAGAAGTAGGTTTAGAAGATCATGTTGGAACCATAGTTTGATACTTACACTATATTATTTAGATATGGACAAAGAGAACCAAAATATAAATCACAAAGAAGCCGTAAGTAAATTGTACAGAGACAAAATGGTTGCTAAAATTTAGAAGTACTGGAACAATTGTGCAGCGTTTTTTAGATGTATAAAAGGAGGAAAATCTCCAATTTGAATACCTTCTATTGGTATAATGACATATTGTTACAATTGTAAACAACATTTTGGTAAAAAATAAATTGCCTCTCTAGGTCCCATTTCTTTTCCCTATGGAGAACAAAACAAAAAGCAAAAACTGTGTGACATACAGAGTAGAAAACTGGACCTTCCTTTCTCCTTCTGCTCTTAAGGCATTTGTTTGAAAATTTTGATTTACAATTACATTTATAACTCTATCTACATGTCTTTTATTATATCTGTAACTATATCTACATGTCTTTTATAAGGTAGTTTTCTCTTTGCATCAAGTTTTAGATAGACAGACTTATACAACCCTACTCTTATAGAACAGAATGTAAACACTAAACCACCTTTTGGACTTTGTCTTTCTCCCTGCTAGGTTAGTCCTGAGATAGCTCGCAAAGTTCTGCTCTTGCCCTCTTCATCAGCCTACATTGCACTATAGTTGCACTAAAGCTGCACTTAATTCCAGAGGCTGTTTCTCAGGAGAACTAACTAGTGACTAAACTTGGGCTGTCAGTCACAAATGGGATTAGGCAACTCAGGATTTGTAAGACTTCTCTTTCTTCTTCTTTTACTTAAAAGGATAGAAAGAATTAAGAATCACCTAAGTCACAAACATGCAGTCAATAATTTCTACCACTAAGTGATGTATTCTGTACATTGCAGCATTTCTTTTAAATTCGTGTTTTTCAAATTATATTCCAGCTCTCTGCATCTTTGATTCAATCATAATCGCTCCAATTATCCTTTTTATATATTAAAGTTCTGTGAAACACCTAATTTGGAGAAATAACATAATCCTGCTGAAAACTGGAAATATTTCTTCAAAGTAAAGGCATTTTAGCTATTTTCATAGCCATCATCATTCACATCCTAGAGCGTGCTCATCTACAAACTGTGCAAGCCTAGAACCTTATCTATGACAAATAACCACATTCTGAGTGGTCTTCATTACATCTGATATTAAACAATAACTATTATACTATTGTTATAATAATAACCCTTCCTGCTAACAATCAAAAACATTTTTTTAATTAAAGAAAAACACACAAATACATTCAAACACTAAAACTATTTATATTGTATACCAACAAATGAAAAAACTTAGCTAATAAATAACTTTGAGGATAAATGATACCATCAGCACTTTAGAGAACACTTGTTGGAGGAAGTGTAATTGAGGGCCATATTTATAAACAGAATTTTAAGTAGGTGGCAGATTCACTGTTGGTGATACATGTGAAGCTTATATAGAAGTGTGTGTGTCTGTGTGTGTGTGTATAAAGAGTGATTACATGTATCTGACATTTTCTATACCACATTTTTTATATCAATGGGAGTTTAATAAAATATATCTGTGCATAATTATCAATGTAAGGTAAACAATTTCTTTCACTGGGACAAGCCTGTATTATTAATAAAACTTAAGGATGTTAATAAAGAACTAGGGGAAAATTCAGTTCTTACCTGTATAAAAGTACCTGAAGTATTTCTGTAATAAACAGAGTAATATTGTATAATCCCATTAGGTTTTGAAGGAGGTGTCCAGAAAAGAATTATTGATGAAGAACTGAGGTTTACATAATAAACATCTTTGGGAGGATCGCTTGGTGCTATAAAACAAATAATTGAACAAATTACTGTATTTGTGGCTACAAGTAATATCTGAAATGGCCTGAATTTTACCTACAGTTTATAAATTAAAGTGGTAAAAATTGTTTTTCAAAAAAGCTTGAATTAGAAATAACATCTATTTAGATGTCAGAAATGAAATCCAAAAAAAACGCATTGGGTCACCCCTCTAATACTTTATTATAGGCGTATTCAAGCTGAAGACAGATGGATGTCTTACTCATAAAATACTATCCCCTTTCGAAAACCTGTCCACTGCTCTGGATATGAGAAAACTGTTATAACAGGTTTCCAATACAGAGTACATAATTTGAAATTCTAATATAACTTAAAATTTGTATATTGAATAATAAAAGTCATAGACAAATGATTCATGCATTTTATGTTGCTTCATTTAATAAACACATAAAATTCTATTTGTCAAGTAAGTTCTGTGCTAAGTGCTTTTAAACATAAAAACTTATGTAATCTCCATAAGAACCCTGTGAAGTAGAATGATACTGTTTCCACATTACCAATGGGAAATTGAGGCACACAGAGATTAATTTTCCTAACATCACACAGCTAAAAAGTAATCAAAATGCAATTTTTCATCCAATTGATAATGAATATTAGGCTTCGTCATACATTTTGATATTTGAATTTTTTTTCTGAGCAGGATATTTTTTTAAAAAGAAAAAGAGTATTCTTTTAATTGGCATACATCCTTAACTCACCTCCCTCTGGTGTCTGAAAGCTAATGATATTGCTTCTTGTTTTCCCATCACCAAATCTGGTGCTAGCTGTTACATAGGCACTGTATTCAACATTATAATCCAAATCCGATAACTCCAATGATGTTTCAGTGGCATTAATAGTTTTTAATGATGATCTATTCCTGAGATAAAAAGAATATTATCTGTATAATTGAATTTTAAAAGTTAACATATACTTTTTGAGCACACTAACATTGAAAGTAAACAACATTAATATATGGAAATTTATTCATCTGGATTAACAGAATAAAGATGTTGGTTATCTTGAAATACTGAAAACAGTCAATTTCAGAATACTTTAGTAAATTAGCTTATTTTGCTTTTAATTATATTCAGTAATTAGATCAAATGTTAATATGATGTTCATAATTAGAGTTTGCTTGGATCAATTTTAATGGATATTCAGGAATACTATGTACTAAAGTAATTACAGTATTCCTTTTCATACTGATGTTTTCATTGTCCAAATATTTGTTAATTTCAAATGCTGGCAAAATCTTAAACTATTAATTTATAAAATAAATCTATCTTTCAAATATTGTACAAAAGTGACATTTACTTCAGGCCAACACAAATAAATAAATAACAAATATCTAAATAGTGACATGTAAAATAACAATGTTGTGGGCTCTCTTATAATTACTTAATAGAAATGAGATTGAAAACAATGTATGTATATCATATAGGAAAGAAGAAAACATAGCTCACACCTCTCACTCAATCAAAATCTTTAAAGTATTTAAAATATCACTCCAGAAAAGAAAACAAATCAAATAAATATTGACTCAAAACTCTCCAAGCACATATCAAAATCTCAGGAGGGGAAAAAAGAGTCTAAAGAACAAAATATAACACTATTTTATTTCAGTCATGTTAGTTCAGTTTCCACAGTCTGAATTGGGTATAGATTAATATCTAAAACCAAAAAATGAACATGTGTATAGTAGTGCTGAAAAATGTGCGTTGTTTTAAGACTTATATAATAAAGTTAGTTATTAAAGAATTTAGATAAGGGAATATGATCAGTAACACTGAAAAAGTGTGTGTCTCATATAATCTCATGTTTTTCTTCTTTAGACACACAAAGCACTGAAGAAGTAAATGAATATTCCCTCTGAATAGAAAATGTTATTTCTTTACCATTGAAATATTTGAAGCCTTGAATCATTAGGAGGAATAATAGATTTTAAGTGAATTAAGGGTTTCCACAGAGATACATTTCAGTCATGGTTTTACTACCACAGAAGCACAAAATTATTCCAAATATAAGTTTTGTTATCTGAAAAATAGTTGGAAAGCTTACCACGGTGAGAAAAATATGGATTCAGAGCCTGTGATTGGAGACAGGCAGGATTAGCCAGGCTATTCAGCAATTTGAAACAGTTTCATTTGACATCCTTTTTCAGAAGCAGTCAGGAGAGCTTTCTTTGACTCCATTGAGACCAGAGGAGAGTGGTTTTAAAAACTCTTGATACTGTGGCTATTAGCCGCCAGAAAAGATTCCTTGTCATAGAAACTACCCAATTCCATACTCTTACCACTGGTCACAGGTCATCAGGACATACAGAAGAACTAATCCAATATGGATGTCTAAAACTATGCAATTAGGACGAGTGTGGTGGCTCATACCTGTAATGCTGGCACTTTGGGAGGCCAAGGCGGTTGGATCACTTGAGACCAGGAGTTTGAGGCCAGCCTGGGCAACATGACAAAACCCTGTCTCCACTAAAAATACAAAAATTAGCCCTGCATGGTGGGCACACCTGTGGTCCCAGCTTTTAGGAGGCTGAGGCGCAAGAGTTGCTTGAGCCCAGGAGGCGCAGGCTGAAGTGAGCAGATATCGTGCCACTGTACTCCAGCCTGGGCAACAAGCAAGACTGTGTCTTAAAAAATAAATAATGAAATAAAATAAAATAAATAAAATAAAATGAAGCTATGCTATTAGCTAAAGTAATCTAATTGCATTATATCAATTTAAAAAATTATTTTCATTAATGTATTTCAATGTTTTCTGCTACCTTGCCCTGATATTCACAGCAAAATCTTGTACGTAAGTATCTACCAACTGTAAAAAACTCAGTTTATGTTCCATAGATAATGCAGAATCAAGGCAATTACCTGGAAATGGATATCAAAAATAAATTTTATCTCAAATAGATATTTTAATAAAAATAAGCTAGTTGTTATAAATTATGTTAATCAAAACATAATAGTTCACTTCAGTTTGCATATATATACTTCCAACATCTAGCCTGGTTTACTCCCAAGGGACAAAATTAAGCTAACAAAAATTTTTCAGATGTCTCATCTGCTTGAGGTTTGTTTATTTTTCTTTTGTAGTTTAGAATTGTGGCTGATATTTTAATAAATAAGTCAGAAAAATATGGTAGCATGAATATTAATTAAAACAATTCAGAATAGATCAAATATGTAAGAGATTATTTGCTATAAAACTGATAACTAAAAGAAAGAGAAAGGAGACAGAAGTGAACTATCACCAAGGCTCAAACTGCATTTTCCTAGTAGCGGTTACCGAATTGGAGATAACATATAAATCTCTGTGCTGAGGTGTGAGCTCTCTGATCTCAAAGGAGCA
>NW_012104865.1:648752-651627 GCF_000951045.1 Mandrillus leucophaeus | reverse complement strand
TTTTTTTTTTTTAGAGACAAAGTCCTGTTATGTTGCCCAGGCTGGACTTGAATCCTGGGCCCACAGCATCCTACCACCTCAGCCTTCCTTCAGAGTAACTGGGACTACATGCATGCAACACTACACCGGTATACAAATTGTGTGTTTTGTGAGTCAAATGGTTTGAATGCTTTTTAAAATTTTAAGATTACTACTCCGAAATGATTACTGTATCAAATTTTAAGTTATAATAATTGTAATTATTTAGAATCATACTAACAGTGTGTGAGAATACCCATTTTGGCAAACTCACATAAATCTCTGGATACTATTAATATAGTTAGATTTTAGTAGATTTTTAGGTAGATTTTAGTTAGCCATTCCTGGCTGTGAGTGAGACAGAATGTCTTCTTACATGTTTGTGGTCATTTGTGATCCATTAAAACAAACAATCAAAAAAAACTTATTTATGGATTTTTAATATTTTATTTTAGTCTTTAAAATGAAAAACATTATTAGTCTGAGTTCTTTAGACACCATTCATTAGACAGCGCAAGCAAAGTTAACTTTCACACCTTCTGAATTTAGAGATGATATGTACAAAATCAATATTCAACAAAATCCAACAAAATGTAATTAGCATCTACTTTGTGTCAGGCACTACTTTAGGCATCAATATGAGTAACATACAGCCCCTATCCTCAAAATAGAGAGATAAAGCGGTAAATAATTCTAAAACAATTTGCTAATAACAGTATGACTTCCTTAAGGACAAGGACAATAAACTTTTTTCCCTTAGTAGCTAAAAGTAAAGAACAAAGAAAGCAATGAGCAAATAACTTAGTTGTGACCAAAGTATAAAAAAAAGAGAATAAGGCATGGCCCCAAAGATCCAGGAAATTGTTCACTAGAAAGCTAGTTTGTAAAGTTTGAGAGTAGGATAGGGAGTTGAGGGAGGTGGGAGAAGAGAGGAGGCCTACAGGACAAAGTAGGTCTAACTCTTACATATTCAAAGTCATAAACTGTGTACAAAGGGAGGGCATATAAATGTTACACAATAGTTGTTATCTAAAATATATTACCTTTCAACACTGGCCAAATCTCTCAACCAGTGACTATTTTCAAACTGAGATGAAACTTGAGGGAAGTCCTCAGTAAAATGATTTTACTTATTTAACTCTAAGCCTAATTTTGAATAGGTTTCAAAGCTTTTTCAAATTTAGGAAATGAAAAAAAATTTAATTACTTTGAAATTATTCTGTAAAAGTGTAAGCTGTAGTTGTTCTGTCTTTACTCATGAGTAACACCAAAAAAAAGTCTTCAACTGGGATAAATAGTCTCTAAGATGAAGTTATTTCCTAATTAATTTACAATTTTTTTTCAAAAGACATACCACATTTTGACATCTAGGGCATAAAAGAAATTCTAGATCAAAAGAGCAATTTCTTTGCTTTACCAGTTTCTTTGTTTATCTCTTACAACACCAAGTCCATGCTAGGCAATGACTGCCTATGAAGAAATCCTGAATACCCAAATCACAGTAAATAAATTTCTCTGTTTCCATAAGTATGAATATGTATGGTTCTCTAGCCAAGGTTTGAGACCCTTTGAAAAGTCGTAGTTTTAATTTTAATCTTTATCATTCGATATTTTGTTCCGTGCATAATCTACCATATGATACATCCATCCCTGTTCATTTTTGTGAATTTATTTTCAAAACTTTAATCAGTTATTATTTAAATGTCCTAGATTAATCCCTTCACTCACTAAATATAACTCCCTAAAATGAAGAATGTGAGCACTCACTCACTTGACTGTTTATTAGATTATTTTTTTCCTCATATATGTTCATTAATTTTCCCATTATATAAGGAAACTACTCTTCTATGTTGTACTTTAGCATAATTACTCTACACAACTTGATAGCATCAGTAGGTTAGTGACTGTGTATTAAATAACCCCAAACTAGCAAGGCATAAACAGTTGTACATTACTAAAGCTGTTCTAGCATCTCAGAGACAGTCTGAGTCAAAGTAGGTATTCATTTGTTGTTATTGTTCTTATTGTCATCATTTGGTTGACTGGCTAACTTGGTTTGGTTTGGTTTGGCTTTGTTTTCCTTGTTTGCGTTTGGTAGGAAAGATACCTTTAAAATATTAAAGGAAAAAGCCACTGAAGAGAATGAGTTTGAAGCTGAGGAATCATACACTAATAATCCATAGATAGCTTTAGAGCAGACACAAGGAATTAGGATCCAGAAGGCAGGAGGAAGGATTGCACTTGAACTGAAAGAGAGATTTCATATTCTGAGAATGGATGTAAATGAGTTGATGGATTCTGGAAGCAGGAATTTGAAGTAGTCAAATTTTTGAGATAGTCACCTCAATTTTAAGTTTAGAATGGAAGCTGGGTTTGTCTGCTTTGAATGAGGTGAGTGAGATTTAGTAAAGGGCTTGAAAATAGAGATGATTTGAGAAAATTTCCAAGGACAACAGGAGAGGAAACAGATCAAAAATATGTAAAATGACTTCCCAGGGGTGCTCAAAGGTTAGTGAGATTAGAAAAAAAACAAGACTTTTAAATGTAGACTTACATTAAAGTAATGAAAGACTTCTTTCTTTCATACTTCAACAAATATTTATTGAGGGCCTAAAATATAAGTTATTATACTTTGTGATGGAAATATGAAGGTGACAAAGACACAACCTCTGGCTTCAGTGGGTTTATAGCCACATAGTTATCATCCCGTTAGGGCTCCAGAATTTGAGTAAAATACTTCAGAAAATGGGCTATTGGAGGAATACACAATTATTAACTACCCATTTCTCTCCTTTAAAGCTTATAAACTATTCAGATTTTTTCATTTTCTTTTACAAAATGTATAAGTTATATCTTA
>NW_012104865.1:642626-643817 GCF_000951045.1 Mandrillus leucophaeus | reverse complement strand
GAGTTAATGGGTGCAGCACACCAACATGGCACATGTATACATATGTAACAAACCTGCATATTGTGCACATGTACCCTAGAACATAAAGTATAATAAAAATAAAAATAAAAAAATTTTAAACACATGGTACTTGTCTTACTAAAATTTTGAATATTGCTACTCTTGGCTCTCCCCAAAGAACATAATTTCAAACTGTCTGTTCTTCAGTTACTCTAAAAAGCTGTGGAAAGTGTTGCTTATGGGAGACTTGAAGGATGGGTAAACCTTTAAATTTGCTATTCTGGCCTTTGATCAAGCAGAAGCTACAGAAAGCCATATATATTATACATTTGATCTTAATTGTCTGTGAAATCACCTTCACCTTACTATATATATTTTTTTGTGGAAATTCTTATCACTTTCCAATTCTATACCCACATAATTCTATTCACTATACAAAAACCACACTAATAGTCTTTGGACTAGTATGTCCAACCGACTCTTCTGAAAGTTTCTGGAATTCCAATATACGGAACTAGTTCTCTAACTTAGTTTCCTCCAACCAAAGATTTAGCTCCCAAATCTAGTCTCTCTGCAGTGTTCCTTTCTGTAAACATCTGCTTCTCTGAGATGGCCAATTCTGGGTTCCAGTGCATACCCTGTCTCCATAGATTTTGATTTTTATGTGGAGATCCATATACCAGAGAAGGCACAGATAGGATGGGGCATAGAACTGTGGAAATCCAGAGCATTAGAGAGGTTAAATTAAAATTGACCTCAAACGTGCTGAAATACGTACATGTGGTTTCTTCTCTAGATTGTTCATGTTCTCTTTTAAAAACTGTTTAGAATACTTACTATATGCAAGGCACTGAGCTAATGACTGTAATAAAGTACAGTCCCTACACTAGACCTTACCAACTCGCAAGAAGACCCTTATTAAACAAGAAAATAGAAATGTTATGGGAATTATAGAAAGGGAACTGAGCTTTTCAGTAGGTCAAGTATGTATTATAATAATAACCACTAGTATACTCCCATTGTTTTCTTTATAGTATCCACATTATTTAAGAAGGGAGAACTAAGGCAATTCAGTAATAAACTGATTTCTTTTTTTTTTTATTATTATACTTTAAGTTCTAGGGTACATGTGCATAACGTGCAGGTTTGTTACATATGTATACTTGTGCCATGTTGGTGTGCTGCACCCAT
>NW_012104865.1:640730-642443 GCF_000951045.1 Mandrillus leucophaeus | reverse complement strand
AGAATTTGAGTAAAATACTTCAGAAAATGGGCTATTGGAGGAATACACAATTATTAACTACCCATTTCTCTCCTTTAAAGCTTATAAACTATTCAGATTTTTTCATTTTCTTTTACAAAGTGTATAAGTTACATCTTACCAGAAGTTTATGATTTCATCCGTTTGAAATTTATTGTCATAAGGTTATTTTAAATGTCCACTTATTTATTTATTTATTTATTTTTGAGACGGGGTCTCACTCTGTGACCCAGGCTGGAGTGCGGTGGTGCGATCACAGCTCACTTCAGCGTCGATGGCCCCAACCCCAGGCTCAGGTGATCCTCCCATCTCAGCCTCCTGAATAGCTGGGACTACAGGCATATGTTACCACACCTGGTTATTTTTTTCTAGAGATGGGGTCTCACCATGGTGCCCAGGCTGGTCTCAAACTCCTGGGTTCAAGTCATCTGCCCACCTTGGCCTCTCAAAGTGCTGGGATGACAGATATTTCTTAATTTTTAGGTATCTGTAGTTATGATGCCCAGGCTGGTCTCAAACTCCTGGGATCAAGCCATCTGCCCACCTTGGCCACCCAAAGGGCTGAAATTGAAGATATCTCTTAATTTTTAAGTTATCTGTAGTTATGTCTCCTTTTTCATTCCTAACATTACATTAAATGTGCTTTTTCTTCTTTATCTAGATCATCTCCCCATTTCTTTTTTAACTCTATATTTTAAATTACTTATTAGTTTTGCTTTTCTCTGTTGTAAATTTTTAATTTAGTTTCTGTAAGTATGGAATTTATGAATTATATATGATTATTAATTATAATATGGGAATAATTATTCATGTTTTCTTCCCTGTCTGCTTGAGAACTTATCAAGTTTGTATAAAGGGAGAGCAAAGCATAATATTTAATACTTTAAAGCATCATGAATTAAATATTAGAACACAATTTTTATTTAGAAAACAGTCAATTTTTGTGAACAATAACAGTATAGTATAATAATGAATTAAATAACTTTGACCTAAATTAAATTGTGTTCAAATGAATACAAGGTTAACAATTACTTGATAGGGTTTACAGAGTATAAATATTTTTCAAAACATTTTTCTACTGGAAATTTTAAAAAGTTATGAGTTCTATAAATATAATCATAAAATTAATTTTATAAACGAAAGTGTCTTTTAATACATTTGGTCAAGAAATAAGAAGATGGCCTTTTTACTGAAAGTTTGCCAAGTGTTGTAGAAACAAAAATGATTTTTTGAAAAAGCTAAGGTGATGCAAAGTGCTTAATGTATAGCAAGCTTTAAAATATAATCAGTGGTAGATTGCCTCTTAGTAGAGGCTTTTAATTTATAATCCTAAAGCTCTAAAGGTTGGAAAAATTACTTAAATAATTTTTTTCAGTAAATCAGTGCCCTTCCACGTTATTAAAGACATTTTCTTTATTTCTTCAATAGTTTAAAATACCTGATCACCACATTAATTTCTCATAATAAGGCTTTAAAAAAATAAAAACTCATTACTTTTAATTTCTTAGACAAAGCTCTGGTTAGGACTCTTAAATTTAACCAAATAGTATTAACGTTAGCCCCTGCTTTAAATGTGGCAGATATACACGATGGAATACTATGCAGCCATAAAAAAAGATGAGTTAATGTCCTTTGTAGGGACATGGATGAAGCTGGAAGCCATCATTCTCAGCAAACTATCGTAAGGACAAAAAA
>NW_012104865.1:600999-638545 GCF_000951045.1 Mandrillus leucophaeus | reverse complement strand
GCTTTCCATTGCACTCACAATAAAATTCAAACTTCTTATTGATTGGCTTCAAGACTCAATGTATATGGCCTAACCACCTCTCCAGTTTTATCTACTCCCACTTTTCTCCTGTGCCATTATACACAAGACACAAAGGCCATCTCATTGTTGACCACGCCAAGCTTCTTGCTGTTAACCACACCTGATAACATTATCAGGACATTTCAGCTATATGTATCAATATTTTCCCATTTTTGCTAATGCCAATTTAGGATGAATCCAGTACTTGAAACTAAAAACATCTTGACTATTATTAATCTTGACCTGTTCCCTTCTTTCAATAGTTCCGCATATGCCTTGATTCTGAGGATTTCCACCATCTTCATCACTTCTCCCTGAACAAGCTCTACTCTGTCTATTCAAACTGTACTAACCAGTAATCCAACTGGTTTGATTCATGAAACAGTGTAATTATCATTCTATCATAATAGATACAGTCCATCAATGAACACAGACCAATATTAAGCCAATAATTTTTTGGTAGACATATACCATATGAGTTGATGCAATAAGCTTACTTAAACTCCCTAAATATTTTTCACACATGCTGTTATCAAATTCAGACTTCTATAATCCTATAAATGCACTGTTTTATTTTTAGAGTAAAGGCCAATTATAACACATATTCCTACTGGTGTGGTAAAAGCACAATTTGAGAGTAACACAGATCTGGGTGTGAATTCTGATTCTGTCATCCTTAGCTCTGTAACCTTACCTTTGTCCTTAATCTCATCAAGAATATTTCCACAACTATAAAATGAGGATAACAGTCTTTTCTTTGCGGTATTTTTGAAAAAAAGAAAAATATGTAAGAAACATTTGTCTCAAAATGGTAACTAGTACACTATAAACTAAAAATAAAATCCTAAGCCTGTCAACCAACTGAACCTTTAAAAAATGGAGTTTCTGGCCATGACAGGATGGGAGGTCAGGCACACCTCAGTATACCCCTCACTGTTTACTGTTAGACACAACAGCTGACCTAAATTAATGCTAAAATTGTGCAATAGTCCGTTTTCATGCTGCTGATAAAGACATACCCAAGACTGGTAATTTATAAAGAAAAAGAGGTTTAATGGACTCACAGTTCGACGTGGCTGAGGCAGCCTCACAATCATGGTGGCAGGCAAAAGGCATGTCTTAGGGCGGCAGGCAAGAGAGGATGGTCTGGTGAGACTTATTCACTACCATGAGAAAATATGGGGGAAACTGCTACCGGGATTAAATTATCTCCTACCGGTTACTCCAACAACATGTGGAAATTATGGGAGCTACAATTCAACATGAGATGAGATTTGGGTGGGGACACAACCAAACCATATCAAATAGAGACCACGAGGCTGAGAGAACACACGCTTTGTGACAGTAAGATACCAAATTATAAACACAACATATGGCCATGTCAGGCAAGGGTTAAGTCATGTATCCCCCCCAATCCCCACCCAAAACACACACTTAAACTATGCTCTAACTGCCATAGGTTTTTATTCTTCTCTAGCAGTTAAACAAGCACTGTCCTCAAGATAAGCAATGTTAAAACAATTGTAGCTCACCACCAGACAGAGACTAACTGAACCCTTGTTCCACAAGCCATAATTACAGCTTTGATTGGACAAGATACTGATTTCAGTAACTTTCTCCTGATAAGACCACTGACCATGGACTGGTTCTGGCTAATTTACAGAGGCTGTGCACTTGAATGACTCTTTGTACTGAAAACATCCTTTGATGTATAGGATCTAATTGTAATACATTTAAATGTGAAGTCTTCACCCCAAAGTGAACATGGATCATTTGTTACACACATGTTTGTTCAATACACATGCGTCAGGACCACCTTCCTGAATATTCATAGCTCCTTCGGTAGCAGTTTGAATATGTATATTTAGGTAACCCTTTCAGCATAAAGCTCCTAACCCGATCCCTCCTCTTTCAAAGTGGCCATCTGCAGTCTTGGCTGGAGGCACACTTCCCAGTCTGAGAGATGGCCACCTTGCAGACTGTGATCTTTTAAAAAAAATAAAGTCTCTTTTCTAAATTTTTAGATTGTGAGATTTTTAAGTTAATAGCACTATTCTTGATTCAGTTCCTTCAACTTTCTGAGACATTTTGTTCCCCAAGTCTGACATGCAAAGAAATCACAATCTCTCTCAATGTTCTGCATTTCAAACACTTGATGAGAAGACTGCCTAATTCAACAGTTAATAACTCAACATTCAGACAGGCAAAATAAATGACTAAAAAGTTTGGTTTAAAATAAGGTTTGGTGGCAAGAAGTGAAACTTCTCTATAATAAAAACTATAAAACATTGATGAAAAAACGTGAAGAGGACACCAAAAAACGGAAAGCTATTCGATGTCATGGGGTGGAAGAATCAATATTATTAAAATATCCTATCCATACTACCCAAAGCAATCTACAGATGCAATGCAATCTCTGTCAAAATGTTAAAGACATTTTTCACAGAAATAGAAAAAATATCCTAAAATTTATAGAGAACCATGAAAGACCCAGCACAACAAAGCTATCCTAAGCAAAAAGAACAAAACTGGAGAAATCACATTATCTGACTTCAAATTATACTACAGAGTTATAGTAACCAAAATAGTATGGTACTGGCATAAAAACAGACACCTAGACCAATGGAACAGAATAGAGAACCCAGAAACAAGTTCACATACTACAATGAACTCATTCTCGATAAAGATGCCAAAAACATACATTGGAGGAAGGACAGTCTCTTCAATAAATGGTGCTGGGAAAACTGGATATCAATATGCAGAAGAATGAAACTTGACCTCCATCTTCCACCATATACAGAAATTAAATCAAAATGGATTAAATACTTAAATCTAAGACCTCAAATGATGAAACTATTGCATAAAAACATTGGGCAAAATCTCCAGGATATTGATCTGGGTGAAAATTTATTGAGCAATACCCCACAAGCATAGGCAACCAAAGCAAAAATGGATAAATGGGATCACAACAAGTTAAAGAGCTTCTAAACAGCAAAGAAAACAATCAACAAAGAGAAGAGACAACCCACAGAATAGGAGAAAACATTTGCAAACTATCAATCTGACAAGGGATTAATAACCAGAAAGTATAAGGAGCTCAAACAACTCTACAGGAAAAAAACTAATAATCCAATCAAAAATGGACAAAATATTTGAATAGACATGTCTCAAAAGATGACATACAGATGTCAAGGGGGCATATGAAAAGGTGCTCAACATCATTGATCATCAGAGAAATGAAAATCAAAACTACAGTGAGACACCATCTTACCCCAGTTAAAATAGCTCTTATCCAAAAGACAGGCAATAACAAATGCTGGAGAAAATGTGAAGAAAAGGGAACCCTTGTACACTGTTGGTGGGAATGCAAATTAGTAAAATCACTATGGAGAACAGTTGGGAGGTTCCTGAAAAAACTAAAAATAGAGCTAATGTAAAATCTAACAATCCCACTGCTGGGTATATAGCCAAAAGAAAGGAAATCAGTATATGAAAGAGATATCTGCACTTACATGTTTGTTGCAGTACTCTTTACAACAGCCAAGATTTGGAAGCAACCAAAATGCCCAACAACAGATGACTCAATAAAGAAAATGTGGTACATCTATACACAATGGAATACTATGCAGCAATAAAAAAGAATGAGATGCCTTCATGGTCATTGTGTTAAGTGAAATAAGTCAGGCACAAAAGACAAACTTCACATGTTCTCATTTATTTGTGTATGCTAAATATCAAAACAATTGAACTTACAGAGATAGGAGAGTAGAAGGGTGGTTACCAGAAGCTGGGAAGGGTAGTGAGGAGGGATGGGGAAAGTGGGGATGGTTAATGGGTATAAAAAAATAGAAAGAATGAATGTGACCTAGTATTTGATAGTGCAACAGGGTGACTATAATAATAATTTAATTGTACATTATAAAATAACTAAAAGAGTATAATTAGATTGTTTATAACATGAAGGACAAATGCTTGAGGGGATAGATACCCCATTTTCCATGATGTTATTATTACTTGTTACATGCTTGTATCAAAGTATTTCATGTGCCCCACAAGTATATAAACCTACTATGTACCTACAAAATTTTCTTTAAGTTAAAATGAAATAAGAGGGTGTGATGGGAACCACGGTAAACAACTAAGCAAATTCTTCAAATAAAAGACAGTCACCGTTCAACTCTGCTGATTTTTTTCTACAGGAAATATGGCAAAAGTGTTCTGATTTTTATAAGGGATAAAGGAAATTGAAGTTTTACAAGATATCTACTCATTTTTTTTTAAACACTGACAATCAATTCTAAATTTATGACCCACTTGCAAAGCATGAGTGGCCATGGGCTTGACCTTGGCACTCAAGCTTCCAAGTGATTCAGAAAATGACTATCAGGAAAGAGCTGAGGGAGAACATTGGTCAGAACATTGGTCATCCCACTAGAAACCTCATATTAAGCCCTAAAAAGCATTCACGTGCTCTACCACTCCATCTATCTGTATTTCTTTCTTTCATCTTCCCAACCTAACCTCAGTATTTCATGTCTATAACGCTACTTGTCAAACTCTTGACAGTCATGCCTGCTGCCTTCATAGACTGCCTCCACTGAGATGCTCTCCTAATTCACAAATCTATCTTTACCACTTTCACTCCAAAATGGATATAACTTCAGAAAATCTGAAATGGCCCCCTTCACATTTTGATTGTTGATCTATATTATATGCAGTAACCATAAGGTCATTTTTAACACGGTGAACATCTTTTAGAAAACTTGAAGAAACTAAAGTAGGTATACATTTTTAGGATTCAGAAGTCCATTTACAAAGGTAAGTTTTATGTTACTGGGTGATTTATTTGACCAGTGATACTTAATAAAGAGCTGCATTAGAATTATTTTGACTTCCTAACATATTCTTTGGCAAGTGTTTTTCAATTATTTCACATAAGTATATCTTATCTGCAATAAGTCTTCAATCGTTTTAAGGTGCTGTATGTTATATATCTCCCCACAGGGTTTAATAAACATTTGTCAGACTGACTGTTTCAGAATTACCTCTCGTAATTACTACTAAAAAAATTCAGAAACATTTCAGAGTGAAGATTTGTATATGTTACAATTTTAAGCATCACTTTCAGTCCTCAGGCTTTTAGCTATAGAGGGTATATTCTCTTAGAAGTTTCCTAAAGAAAGAAGAAAACTACTGTTAAATTTTACTGACACATCTAGAAGTAAAAGCACTAAACAATTCCAAGTTGAATTCAAGAAAACAGTAAATAAATAAGTTCTACTAGAACATCATGCCTCAATTCAAAACGTATTAAAAGAATAAGCTTACAGCGCTCCAGTAGAAATCCATTTATTTAATGGTGGTTGCCCTAGGAATTTAAGGACTGTGTGTCATTTTAAAAATATGTGTTATTTATCAATAACTGCAGGGGAAAAAATGCTAGTTTACCATCTTGATGGATGATAAAAGTTATTTTGCAAAGCAAACTTCAGAAGGAAAAATCATTTTAAAATGCAACGGATTAAAACAGATTTCTGAACACACCATCTACAAACCAAGTGTGACTCATATAAAAATAGATATAAAATGGTTATGCATTAATCCTCATGAGTTATTTTGCCAAGAAATATTAATGATAAAGAAAAAAGTTACCCAATATAAGAAATATAATAGGCAGTCTGCATTTTGAAGACACACTCAAAAAAAGAGAAATATTCAGCCAGGTGCAGTGGCTCATGCCTGTAATCCCAGCACTTTGGAAAGCTGAGGCAGGAGGATCACCTGAGGTCAGGAGTTCAAGACCAGTCTGGCCAATGTGGCGAAACCCCGTCTCTGGTGAAAAAAGCTAAGTGTGGTAATGGGCACCTGTAATCCCAGCTACTCGGGAGCCTGAGGGAAGAGAATCACTTGAACCCAGGAGGCAGAGGTTGCAGTGAGCCAAGATGGTGCCATTGCACTCCAGTCTGGGCAACACAGCAAGACCCCCTCCCCCCCCCAAAAAAAGGAAATATTGAAATAAATGTCTTTATAAGAATTTGGTAATTATTGGATCAACTGAAATAATAGAAACTGAGAATTGTGAGAGAACTATGGACTCCTGAAGCAGGAATCCTGCTAACAATGATAACTACCATTTATTAAGTACTTTATAGGAACCAAAGATAATTGAGTGACACAGCCAAGATTCAAACCCATGTCTCACTGACTAAAAACCCATGTATATTACATTATGATACATGCCTCTTTTCCCCATAATAAAACCGATTATGGTAAGAGTCCCCAAAAAAGATTAGTGATCACTAATGAAGGAATCCAGAATTATGAGTATTCCCTTCGCCACATTTACTATACCTTACAGGGCTATTTCCAGCTAAGATACTAAAGTATGTTAGTAAGATACTAAAGCATAAAGCTTCCAGCAAGCATCTTAGTAAGATGATGCTGAAAATGTAAATATATATCTGTGTATATTTAATTATCATTTTTATATATACACACACATATATATTATAGACAACATTCTTGAATATGTTAAGGTCTTTCACCTTTATTGTTCTTTATGTAATCTTACTCTATTCCACTGAGTCATCCATTATCTGAAAAAGCATCACTATTCTTATTGCAGAAATGCAATGAGAAAAAAATACAATAATTATATATAATATAATTATTATATGTAATAATTATATAGTACATAATATAATAATTATATATAATGTATATGTACATATATGTATATTGTATAATATATATGAAATATTATGTATAATATTTATATATTTTATGTATAATATATATTTTATATATACACAGTTTCTAACTTAAAACATACTCTTCATTCATTCGTCCATTGAACAAACATTGTTTCAATTATGTGTCAGGTAATAATAGTCTCTTCTAAATACAGCAATGAACAAAGTAGATTTTAAAGCAGAGAGAGGGAGAGAGGGAGAGAGAGAGAGAGAGTGTGTGTGTGTGTGTGTGTGTGTGTGTAAAATAAAGCCAAGTTTTACTGAGGGAAAAGTATTTTCTACATTCCATTTACACATCAACAGCCAATCCTGGATTGAGATCAGAGTTTTATAATTAAGTAGTTATAATTAAATTAAGACCCTTGAAGTATAGAAAGAAAAGAGTATACGGAAGAAGGAAATTTCCATCTGTCAAAAGAAAGAAAGGTAAAAGGAAAAATTTTGCACTACGAAAAAAGAGTGAGAGAAATAAAAGGGCAAAGACATCACACTGGAGTGTCCCAAGATCTTAGGGTAAGGGTTGAGTGGTGACAACACCTGAATAGATTTGGGAGGGAAATCCCAGGGTAAAGAAGCCTTCTTCTTTTTTCTCAGGATGGAGATAAACATGACAAGCCGCTTAGAAAATCTCTGTGTGGAGCAAGATGTAAGGGCTCCTCTAGCAGATCATCCAGAGCTAGAGAAGGGTGTGGAGATAACCTTCTCAAATCCTCCACACTGTAGATTGGTGCAGAGACATCAGCTGGGAGTATCTAGCTATCCGAGGTTCAACACAGACGTGTTAGGGAACCAGGGGACTAGAGTAAGCCTTGAGGCTGGACCAAGGATAAAACAGAAAATAGGAACCTTGAAACTACAAGCCGTGACTGCAAGTTTGTGCCAGAATGATTCCATTAAAAGGTCAGGTGAGGTGTCTCACAATATTGATATGGGAGAGGGGCAGGGAAGTGCTGAGTAGAGAAGGGCAGGTCCCTGGCTAGGGCTCCACGCCGGGCTTGTGCCCAGGGACCTAGATGAGGACAGGTATTTCTGTTTTCCCGCCTAAATATTGCATTTCCCAACACCACCCTGGCCCACCACGCCCCTATCCTGTGCCTATAAAAATCCCAAGACCCTAACGGGGATACACACAAGCGGCTGGATGTTGACAGGAACACGTCGGCGGAAGATACAGTGGCTGGACATCGAGAGGAACACAGTGGACTAACAGCACACACTGACAGATGCCGCAGGCCAGCAGGCCATCAACCAGCGGAACAACGCACAGTTTGGAGGGTGAGGACGAAGGACAGTCCGCTGCTGAGTGACCCGACTCCAGGGGAAAACCATCTTCCCACTCCATTTCCCTTCTGGCTCCCCGCCTTGCTGAGAATTATCGCCACTCAATACATCGTGCACTCATTCTCCAAGCCCCGTGTGATCCAGTTCTGGTACTCCAAGGCAAGAAAACCCTCTGTCCTTGGGATAAGGCACGGGGTCTAACTGAGCTAACACAGCCGCCTACGGATGGCTAAACTAAAAGAGCATACTGTAACACAGGCCCACTGGGGTTTCAGCTGAAAACATTCACCCCTAGACCCTGCCATGGGGTCGGAGCCCCACAGCCTGCCCGTCTGCATGCTCCCCCTAGAGGTTTGAGCAGCGGGGCACCAGAGAATTGAGCCACGCCCCCGTCGCACGCGCTGCGAGCAGGACAAGGGAACTTTTTCTGTTTCAATATTACGGATTTGAGATTACCTCACCCCATTTTCAATGGGCTTCCCCTGTACCCAGACTACCTCAGAAAACGAGATAAGGATACCTCTTGACGGATGAGAGAAAAAGTACAATTGAAGAGTTAAACTTTGAATTGATTGAATATTTACCCAAAAGAGACTGAATTAAACCCAGAGGGAATGATAAATGAATGGGTTATCTAAAATCAGTGCTTTCATCAACCCCAGCATCACTGCAAAAAGCAAAAAGAACCAGTTACAGAAAATAAAAGGTCATGTTCTATATGACATCAGAATTGTTGCATATAAAATTTGAGCCATGCTATATTCTTAAGAGGTGGTGTAATGTACATTGCCATTACTTATTCCTAACAAATCCTGATACCTTTAGACATTTTGGAATTATAAATAGACAACTAAAGTTATAGTTAAGTTCCTAGAATAGGAGGCTCCCATTGACATGGGAGTTCATACCCAGAGAAAGAAAAACTGGATAAACAGCATCCCTTAAAATGCTATCCCGCCACATGTGTTTCTGTCTAGGTGTGCTATGCATTATGCTAAAAATACACGGAAGCTCAAGGAAGGGAAGCATGATCACTGCATACAAGAACACAGTTATTCTCATAATGCAGGGCTGAAAATTCCCGCCAGAAAAATCTTGATTCTCGCTTAATTAATCTGTTTCATTTAATTTTTTTTCTAACTTAGTAAATGGCATCATATTCTAGTAGTAATCACACTTGATTCAAAAATCTAGAAGTCATTTTTGATTCTTCTCTTTTTCTTATCTGCACAGCCAATCCATCACCAAGTCCTGTTAGTTTTTCTTCCCAAATGTAGCTCAAAGTTGCCCACTTCTCCCCTCCATTGTCACTACCATCTCTTTCCCAGACTACTAAAATAGCCTAGCATCCCTGCTAATATTTTTGTCCCTGACAGTTCATTCTCTGTAAGGAATCTAAAGTGATTTAAATTATCTATGAACTCCCTTTATAGTTAGAATGAAAACAAAATCCTTACCATGGCTTGACTCCTGAACTTTATCTCCTGCCCCCACTGTTACCCTCCTCTGGTTCTCTAATCCCTAGCAACATTGACCTCCTCTCTGGTCTTCAAAGTGACCAGTTGTGTTTCCCCACAGAGTTTGTGCAGTTGATATTCCCTCCTTCTTGAAAGTTCTGCCCTGTAGATTTTTACATGGCAAGAAAATCTTTCTTGTCAACTGGATCACAGCTCAATGCCACTTTTTCAAAGAGAACTTCCTGAAGCACCCCAACAAAAGTAGACCTCCTTCCCCCAACGTTCCCTTGTTTGCTTGTTTATGGGTATAAAATCCAGTTATCTCTTTGGAGTGTAAGAGATACAAGATCCTTGAGGGCAAGGGTCTTATGTGAGTCTTGTTCATCAGTATATAGGTATTCTATCAATATTGTTCAATGAATGAATGAGTGAATAAATAAATAGGGTAATGAAAAGGAACGGTTACCTTCTTCCCACTGTTTCCTTTTCACTAACTGGGAGTCATGACACTCCCAGTTTCATCATGACTAGGCAAAGTCACTAGCAATCAGGCAACAAAGTAAAAAAATATATATAGTCTTAAAGAGAAACATGCAAAGGGGTTAAAGGGGAATTAGGAAAGAAAAATCTTAATTTAGGAAAAAGAAGAGGAGACTTCTTTAAAACACCATAGCATCTCCCTCAATGCTGGTCCTTCCAATTCAGAAATATAAAAGGAAACGGCTATGTTTTATGAAGTATTGTGTAAATTGTATTTTCTGAGTTGAAATATATGAAATACACTAGGTAATGTATTACCTAACTGGTGAATCTCAAGAGGATTTACATTACATCAAAGTGAAGATTTCAATCTACCAAGTTCTCATGAAGTAGTATAAGCATGTTAACTGACATGAGATACAATGTAGGATTTCATCTTTTTCACAATTGAAGGATAAACAGGTAATCAGGGTAACGGTGATCAGAAAAAAAATACATTGTTTACATTTCAATAAAAAATTGACCTTAAATAACAGATTTCTTTAAAAATAGCTATTTAAAATGTTTACTAAAATTACTCTGCTCAAGGGACGCTTGAAAGATGGTGACATAAGAGTACTTGTGTAAAACTTCAGAAGTTTAAAATTATATGCTCACATTTATACAAGTTGACTTGTCAATGACTTTTAAGAGTAGAAATTTAGTATAATTATGCATAACACATAATTTTTTGTTTTAATTGCAAAATTATTTCATTTGACTATGATTGACTCACTACATAAAAGGGGAAAAACTTATTTCTTAATAAAAACATATTAACTAGCCTATTAATAATCAGGTTTCTAATGCAGCACCACATTCTGAAATCTAAAAACTGCATTCCTATTATGTTACAGATTAATATCTGTTCTCAGAACTATTTCCAAAAAAAAAAAAAAATTATTACCAGACATAAACTGTGTAATAAAGGATAATTCCATTTGGCTCCAGAGGTGGTTGCCATGACAACTTCACCGTGACACCAGACAACTGTTTTACAGAGAAGTCTTGAGGGGGAGAATCAGGAGCTGAAAAGTTAGGGTATAGAATAATGTATTTTATTAAACATATATAAGAAAAAGTTAACATGGAAATACACACAATTTTTATTATAAACTTTCTGGTAAAGGAATTAGGTTCAGTGCTTTTCTCCAGAAGCACGAGAGACTGTTTATTTTCAAAATGAGATGATAAAGGAAGATTTTGCATGGTGGTATTAGAACATCTGTTTCTGTGATTCAATGGAAAAAAATATTTCATGAGAAAGTAGAACAAGGGGTATGTCACAGTGACTCACCTACTGTTCAAGTACATCTTGGTCAACTGTCATCCTCTAATAAAAATAAAAACTTTATTGAGGGTGAATAAATACACAATAAAAGAGGTCCCTAGACAATAAAAAGAGGTGGGAAAAAAAAATCACACATCCAAGAAGTTGGGAAAGTGATAAGCATAACATTGGGAAAGCAGTTAAAATGACTGACCTCACAAATGAAAACTACATCCCTCAATCTCTGTTGTGTCATTAAAAAGTAAAATAATATCAAACTCTGTTCACTCAGTCTTCAAAATTGAATGGTTTACAAAGGAAATACCAATGTAGCACACAAATAAGAAAATAATGTAGAATCTACTTATAACTCTGCTATAATAGTGTAAAATACAAATACATTTGCTATTTGGCATTGAATAAGTGGTAAAAACATTACTGCAAAATAGTTAGCCAACTTTATACTTCCATTTAGGTAAAACATTTAGAATGGCATTTCTCAGCTGCTGTGTAACACCACAGTAATGTCTTAGAATAATAGAATACAACTTTTTGCATGTAAAAAAGGAAAACACTAAAATTTGGTTCATTGTTACAGTGATGCACGGAATGTGAATTCATAGGTAGCTAATAGAAATTCTGAAAATTTGTTTACATCTTTAAACAATGGCAATTGAAATACAGTTCATGTACAGATCACTATTTCCAACAATTTGGACAGAATCCTGCCTGACTTACTTCATTTTTTTTCTTTTTTACTTCTCTGAATAATCTCAGCTACAGTTGTACGTGTTCCCATGTGTGCATGTTTTCATTATTTTACTAACAATAATTTTCCAAATAATTTTATTGAGCAGCAGAAAGTTTATGAGACAAGTGATAAGGAATAATAGTGATAGCTGTATTTGGTATTTTCATTTGGTTATTTTCACTGGCACTACAATAATGTTGCCATCAAATAATAGTTATCACAGGAATGTATGCATCAATTACAGATGTCTGTTTCCCAAGATAAGAATTATCTCTGAAAATTCTCTTTCATTTGTCAAAACAAAAACCTATAAATATTTCTCCTAGCATCCTTGTAAAATCTGTTTATTGTTTACAAAAAGGACTTCAATAAAAAATGCAGTAACTTAGAAACTAATATGTTGCAACTAACCATTTCTAACATGCTTTAAGATGCTTACGTGGAATACCAGATAAAGGTTGGTGCCTTTAAAAGCTAACCTTCAGTAGATCTCTGAATATTTTATTTTTAATGTAAAACATTTTATTGCTAAGTAAATGTAATTAACATGTCTATCTAAAAAAAAATCACTGCACACCCACTGTAGCAGACTAAGTTTTAATCATTTTGGCATATGTATTCTAAAATGTTTTGGCATATGTATTCTAAAATATAATCTAACAAAATTGAAACTAGAAAAATTAGAACTTTTGCAGTACATTCAATTTGTCATCTCAGAGCATCGCAAGGTAGCTGAGAAGGAACTTCACAGTCTATCGCTCCTCTGCCTGGCATGATCTTTCCGATTTCTCGCCCTCCTTTTTTATTCATTTTCATGTCACAGCTTTGACATAACTTCCACAGCTACACTTTACCTCACACCCCAGAGTAGCTTAGGTCCTTCTTTTGTCCTGGTGAATAATTTGGGGGAACATTTATGCCAGTAATTAAAATCATAAAAATTATTTGTTCACACATTTGTCAAATTTAGGTCTCTTGTTCTAACCACGAGCTGCATGAGGGCAAAGAGTTCCTAATTCCCAAATAGGCAAATTTTCTCAGATCTTTATCCATTCTCGATTTTCTGCAATTTTTCAACCAGGGAGCCTTGTTCTTTATCCTATTCCTTAGAAATTATATGATTTGGCCAAGAATTTAGATGGAACTTTACCTTGAGGAAGCATATTTTTAACGGCCCAGGTAATTCAGATACACAACATACTTTGGAATTATTGACTTGAGTGGTAAAAGCTCTGCCTGCTCAAAATATATGTTCACTACTGGTCTCATTCCATCATAGAAGATCTCAAATTCTTGCCATTAGGACCTTTTGATTAGATTAGTTACATAGAAGTGGGTATTATTTTCAGAAAGACATTGGTAAATTTTTTACTAATATAATCTTAAGTATATATAAGATAGAAAGGAGCACTAACTTTCTTCCCCAGTTTTTAACCATTGACTTACTTGGAAGGATTTTTTTATTAAGATAATTTTAACTTTGAGAGCAAGGAGAATCTATTTATGAAAAAAAACTGGAATTTTGGCAGGTAAATGTGATGGAACAGCAAGCATAGTAAGAAGATGCAATGACTATGGAAAACTGACCCACGGAGGCATCACACTTAGAAACTGGGGCAACCCAGAGAGCCCTAGCCAAGATGCTTTGGTGAAATTCTTTGGTAGAGGTTAAAACATGGAGAGACCTGCAAAAAGAGAAGAGGGATGTGAAGACTTTATTCTTTTAAAAAGAAAGAGAGCAATGCTGGGAAAAGTCTCCATTCCTAGCAGTGTCTAATGCACATTCTGCCCTGGTGAATGATTCTAGACTCTTAACATTCATAGGCTATGGCCTAGCTTTAAGATAGGGAAACTTGACAGAAAGAAAGACGAAAAAAAAAGATACTCCACAAACACGTATGATACTTCCAGGCCTACCCTTCATGGAAACAGAAATTCCTTTTACAGAAAAAAAAAAAAAGTATTCTCTAAATATGCAACGTATAAAATATAAAATGCAAAACCTAATCCCAAATGTATCTTTCAAAAGTTATTTTCTTAGCATAATATATGTCTAACTTGGTAAGGTATCAATGTAAAGTGGCCTCAGTAGTAAAGCTGATTTTATTTGGGTTAGGGAAAGGTATGTTTAAATATTCAACATGAAAGCTACTAACATTGGGGAATAGCATCTTGTCCAATTATGTAGGGAACCTGTACAATAGCCTGATCTCATTATCAAGTTAATCCTTAATATCATAAAAAAGTGCTGAACATTTACATAAACATAATCTGCTTCAAAGTTCATGTTAATGTCTATTCTTAAAAATGTAAAAGTTGAAAAACACAGTCATGACATATATCAGTTAATGTTCAAATCAAATTTTTAGCCTTAAAAATGTCCATGGAAAAACATGACTGACTGTTTTTTACAGAGTACTGATGACTTTAGAAAAATAAAAAGCATTGTATGCCTGATTTCACTGAATGTAAATCTAACATTGCTAGCTTATTTTCCCATGACAATGAAATCGCTGTATAACGCTGGTATGGTACACAACTGATACCCATGACTAGAGGAGTTTTTACATTGTTTCAGTCTATATATGTGTTTCTCGAAATATTATAGAATCAAAGTATATCAATATCCACTATTATATTTACCATCTTCCTCAGTCAGTATGCTTATGGGAGCACTCCGAACTCCTTCACCTTTGAGTGTACTAGCAGACACCTCAATCATATATTGGGTATATTTCTTCAGTCCTAAATAGAAATAAAATAGGTAAGAGGCAAACTATGAAATGGCTCTCAATACAATCTTCCAAAAATAAAAACTAAGTGAAAATGTCATTCTTTGGCAACAGTAGCTCTTATTTATGAAGACAAAATGATATAGGATAAAGTGGAAAAGGACAGATCTACAGTATTCTTTCATGTGACTTGCAATAAACTCCTAGCTTATTTAACCAAAAAGACAAAATTGTAATACCCTGCATGAAAATAATCTCAAACTATTAACATTAAGCTAATATTTGTGGTTACTCTGTTGTTATAAATGCAAATATCCAATATTAGATTTGTTCTTTTACCTTTAATGTTTTGGGTTAAAGACGTTGTATTTATAGTTCTTTCCTCATTTCCATTACTTCTCTTGAGATAAATTGTATATTTTTGTATGATTCCATTGGGACTACTTGGGGGCAGGAATGATAGCTCAATCTCTCCAGAAGAAATATTTTTGTAAGTGATATTTTCTGGTGCACTATCAGGCACTGAAAGAAACAAAAAAATATAGATACATAAAACAATTCCATTCGAAAAATCTATTCTGCTGAAATTGTCACTGAAGCGCACTAGGTTATTTACATGTGAATATTCACTAGAATGCAATGGTAATAAACATCCTGAATGAAGTAAGGTATAAATAAATTATAGGACTTACAACTGTATAAGAAAAATTTTCATTCAAAAGAAAATACTACTATGATTCCACAGAATAACAGTTATAAGATGATACGTTTACTAAAATACTTGGAACTATAGGAACCTGTCTTGTACTGAAGAACACACAGATACAAGAAAGAGAATTTTAAAACACTTAAAACTTGATTCTACTCCTCATTAATGATAATATAAAAAAAGATCAGTAGGTTAGTTTTGGTCGACAACAGGGTCTATGACAAGGCAAGGAGTCCTTCCTAGATGTGAGACTGCATATTATGACCTGGCAGCAAAACCACCTCCCAAGAATATGGGATATCATTAAATAAAACACTGGTTTTCTGTATCTAACATTTTTATATGGAATACATTATACATAAAATGGTTTTCCATGTAAATTTGAGCCCAAAACTATATACAAGATTCCAATTCCGATAAAATATTGGAACAGATACCCTAAATTGAGTGAATATCTTACTTAAAATAACTAAAACTCTGCATAACATTAAGATAAATTTTCTTTAAGAAATTCTGGTGCTGAAAAGAAAGTTAGAATCCAGTGGTGACTGGCCAAAAGAAGTCACAGAAAAACAAACAAGCAAACAAAATGCAAAGACAGAAATCCTGAGAAGGAAGCTGGTACTAAAGCCAGTTTTGCCTTGCAGTAGATTGGTTAATTCTAGTGCCTTTGCATTTGTATAGTAACATCTGTGTAGTGTGTCAGAGAAAGACTATAAAGTCCTGGGGCCAGCTGAAGGATGAGCCATATCTCTACAGAAAGCCCTGAAATCCCAAAAGAATGCAACTGTAACCAGTGTTATTATATTGAACAATTCTAGGGGATACTTTAGAGTCTTCTGCATGTGCCATAGAAGTCTATGTGAATGGTAACTCCTGGTCTTGTGCAATGTGATGCATTCATTCTCAAGGAACAGGAAGTGAGAAATAAACCTGCCATGCAGAGAGGACAGAAAGGAAACCTTTTTTCTCTCTTGCCACTCCACTGGGTGGAGAGATAGAAAAGAAATAAAAATTATGCTGTTTTGGATTTATAAGCCTATCCCCATGATCATATGTTGACTAAATCCATGATACCTATATGTACCCTGAAGAAACCTCTACTTCAGAATTTAAATTAAAATAAAACTGTAGTCCTGAGCTGCTATTACTCCTAAACAACTAGAAGTAAATAAAAATACTTGCTGGAGGAACTCAACTTCAACACAACCCACATAAATTTCTCACAGCTAAAGTTTCAAAGAGTATGAGCTCACGGATAAAATCACTAAACACACAAGCAAATCAGATATCAATAGTGAAAGTCAGCAAAGAAAAGAAAAAACACATACACATACACAGTAGTCAGATTTTGAGATTCCAGATATTGAAATAAAATAGAAATGTTTAATATGTTTCAAGAAATCAAACATATTTTAAAATATGAGCAAAGAATTATTTAAATAATGGTAAATAATATTAAATAACCAAGCAAGTTTGAAGGAGAACAAGATAGATCTTCTAGAACAGAACAAAATAACTAAAATTAAAATTCCTTTGAGGTATTAAAGAGCAGATTAGATAAAGAAGAAGAGAACTTTAGTGAAAAGGATGATAGTATTGAAGAAATTATCAAGAATGTAGATCAAAGAAAACAGTTATGGAAAATACAAAATGGCAGTTGAGACAGATGATATCTGCAGGGGGTTTAAGATAATAGAGAAAATAAAGAAGAAATATTTAAAGGGATAATGGCTGGGGCTCATCAAAATTATTCAAAGATATCAAACATCAGATCAAATAATTTCAGTAAATCCCAAGCAGAATTTTTTAAAACCATATTTAGACATATCATTGTGAAAATACAGAGTACCAAAGAAGAAAACATCTTAACAGTACCAGAAAGAAAACAAATCATCTACATAGTAATGACAATTAGACCAACAATCAACATCAGCTGAAATACAACTGGAATTCTATACCCAGAAAAATAAACAGTAGCAAACTAAAAACATATTCAGAGAATAAAAAAAAAAAAAAAAAAAAAAAACTGAGGGATAATGCCATCAACACATCCTCAGTAAATGAAATTGTAGACAATGCACTTTAGGTAGAAAACTATTTATCACAGATGAAAGATCAGAGTGGCCAGGATAATGGTTTAAAAATTGAGTACATAGAACAATAACATAAATAAGTAACTTGGAGGGTTAAACAATATAAACTAAATAGGTAAATATTATTGCCATTCAAGAGTCCTGTTATAAGACTCTTTTCTTTCAAATGAAAGAAACTGGACTTTTTCATTAGTATTCTAAATTGAATGGATATAAAAATTACTAATAGTAAATTTAGTAGATAAATAAAATTCAGAAGCCTTAAAAGTGTAGATACAGTGTCCCTCCCCTCGATTGTTACCAGTTATTGGGTTATGGTGTCAAGGCACACTTAATAGGAAAAAGTAATTTTAAAATATTGATATTTTTAAAACTTGGAGAGGATTGCAATTCAATGCATAGTTTGACGTAGCAATATAATTCCACTATCCTTTCTATCCTAAACACGCTAAATGTTCTCTAGTGTTTTCCCAGGCCAACACATTGCATGGAGAAAAATCCTCAACATCTACCCTGAATGCTTTCTTAACTTTTGGCTCTAAGTGAAATCTTGGACCTGCTGAGAAACACCACTACAGTTTAGCCCTCTTGGGTATCATGTTTGTTTTTCTCCCATAGTCCCACTAACCATAGGGCGTAGGAGTTGGGTAGTTGCATTTATTGCTCCTTTTTTCTTCCTGAAGAACCACAGATCTATTGAAGCCCCATTCTGTTAGATACCATCACATGCTACCCCTCTTTAAGACAGACAACTGGTAATACCTCTGTCACTTCTCTGAACATCTCAAAGATGCTATCACTTTGATGACTGACTTCTTCCCTATGACTCAGAGAGGTCAATATCCATGCAAATGATCTATCCAGTTCCCTGGACTGTGTATTTCTTTATCTCTATAATTCCAGTAATATTTCCCCCCACCACACTTCACTGGCTTTCATGGAAACACCTAAGACTTTGTCATTAACAATAACTACCAATATTCCTCTCTTTGACAACTGACTCCTATCTTTCCAGCTTACTGACTCTTATACCTTGAATCCAACAATTCTCTGACCCTCATCAAATCTTTACTGTGCATTACCTCTGTTATGCCTTCATTTCCCTACATGCTCAGGCTAGAGTCCATAGTCACTGTGATAACTTCCTAGCTATATCCATCACTTCCTTCTGTTTTTATTTTACTTTCCTGGCAAATTATAATTGGAATTAAACAAAACTCTGCTAGCTTCACATGCGCAATGTAATAACTGAAAATTGTATTTTTTTCAGCTATTAAATAGTGTTTTACAGAGTAAAACACCATTCTATGCTGACTAGTTCCACTTAAATTTATAACCTCAAATCTCATATGGATCCTTTTCATTTCCTGATAGCTAATGTTTTTTAGTTAATTCAGTCTCCCACTCTTTAAAGTATGTTTTCACCATATTCTCTCTTCACAAACCTCTGATAAGCCCTCCTTCTCTTTATTTGAAGCTAATAAACTTGCTTCTCATTCCATTGCAAAAATAAAAACACTGAGAAGAGAGCTACATTATCATCCGACTTCAAATTTTCCCTTAACTGCCTTCCCTCTTTCCTCCTTTCCAAGCTCCATCCCTCCACGTGTGCACTGGATTTTATTCCTTCTGCCTATTCAGAGACTTTACACTTGAAGTTAGTCAGATACACATGTGAACACACATACACTGTAATATACATTCTGGTGTTTAAAAAGTCTTCTTTTGATTGCACTTGCTCCTTCAGCTATTACTCAAGTCTACTCTCCACTTCATATCAAAATTCCTCAAAATTTGCCGTTCCTCATTTTCTACATTTTTTTTTTTTGCCTGTCATACTCTGTTAATCTCACTTTGTTTTTCTCCATTTTTTTCTGTAAAACCTACTCCTGTGAAGTCACCAATGACCTCCATTCTTGCCAAAGCACTAATCAATTGTATGCCCCATCTTTCTTTACTTGTCAGCAGGATTTGACATAGGGAATAAACTCCTTCTACTTGAAAATCTTTATTCACTTGGCTTTGAAGACACTATCTTCTTCTGGTTTTCCTTCTATATCTAGTGACTTCTGCTTTGTCCTTGATTAGCTCTTCTTCTTGTCAAAGTCTATGTGTCGTATTACCCAGGACATAGCTGTAAGCTTCTTAACATCTCCCCCTATTGTCCAGTGATGTGACTTTATCCTCATCCCTTGATTGAATATCAAAGATATGGTGAGGCTCCAAATTGTATATGCAGCTCTGGATCTTTTCCCTGAGCTTTAAACTTATTTATCTAACTGCCTTCATAATGGCACTTGGATATTTGAAACATGTTCCAAACAGAACTCCTGGATGTTCTCCGTATTGACCTCTTCCCTGGACTTCCCCATCTAAGTAAATGGCACTACCACTCACCCAGATACTCAGACCAACAATCTACTAGTTCATCTTGATTTTTCTCTTTACTTCAACATCCAGCATATTCAGCAGCAATCTGCGAAAACTGTAACCCATATAATGTTCCTATTTCATAATTATTCAAAAGCTCCTCATTAAAATTAAACTGCAAAGTTCCTACAATGGCACCCAAGAATCTCATGATCCACCTCTGCCTCTCGCCTCATCTGTGAATTCTCTACCCCAACTCACACTGTTCAAGTGACAGAAATGCCCTGCTCTGCCCCAACTCCACAGTTTTTTTCCTCTACAAGAAGCTGGCAATTGCTATTCTTCCTCTGGAACACTTTTCATCCTTATCGTTGTCTCATTTAATCCTGCATCTCATTAATATCACTGGGCAAATGAATCTCTCAGTGTGGCCTTTCCTCAGTGCTCCATCTCAAATAGCCTACTCACCACTCTTTCTCTCTTCTATCCTTGATATCTTTCACTTAGCAAAACTTACAACTACTAAAAATCACAATTCGTTTACTGATTTGTTTTCTAATTTCTAATTTTCTAATTGTCTAGTGTCAAGTTTCAGAAAGGTAGAGACAGATTGTGTCTTGTTTACTGCTACAGCTACACTATCTAGTACAGTGGTAGAACATAATATGGAATCCATAAAAGCTGTTCAGTGAATGAATAAATATATTTAATACGATACAGAATATATTAAAAATAAGAGAGAAACTCACAGGTAAGGAATAGATACAAGATTGGGTTGAAAAACTCTTTAATTACAAAAAGGGAATTTGTGATGCTATGCTTGAATTTTATAGCTCAGTGTAACTTCCGATTTTGAAAATTTCACATTAGATTTAAGTTTTCCCTCCACAGTTGTCTGCCTACCACCAGTAGTCAGTGTGCAAATATTCATTCCTGACCCAAGACTGATCTCTTTTGTATTTTTTTTCATTTACCCTTAGAGAATAACTAGTACTGGATAGTCAGGTAGATAAAGCAAGACAGACTCAATGACTTACTGATTTTGAAGAGTGATTGACACACTTAGAATTTTCTGAAATAGCACAGAGTGTCCCCCAGTTGTAGAAATATTTTATAATGTAGATAACTGATGAATACAAAGGAATGATTATAATCAATTGGAATAAGCTGAACCTATTAAAATTCCAAAACAAAAAAATACATAGTCCATGATGATAGTAAAAAAAAGGGAAGTTATCTTGAATCTGCCAAAAGACTATTGTTTGGCATAGATAGCTTTAATGTATGCAGACAAATTTTAAAATATAATTAATTAATACAAATAAATTTATGGGGTTCTACACAAAATTTTGGTCAACATCTAAGTTATTATCCACTCATGGTTGTTGCAGCGAATCAGACAAGGTGTTTTGTTAGAGGCTTACTGTAAAGACGGTTATGTCTTAAAAAGGAAAGGGAATATGTATAGATCATCAAAAGAGTAATTTGTATGGGAACTTCTCACAGTTGTATTTATGATTATTACACCCTATGAGAAAATAAAAGCAAATCTTAAGCTTGTTGGAAAACTGCACAGTCTATGATTAAAACACACACACACACACACACACACACACACACAATCAATCTTGTATTGATTTACTGGTGTTTTACTTCCAAGCATTAGTAAACTCTATTTCTCTTAAAAAGATAAGACATTTAACCAAATAATTTATTCCCATTTTTAATTAGTAATATTAACACATCACTGAGTTAACACATCACTCAATTTCTCATGAAACAATATTGAAGAGTGGGCCCATATTTTTTACATGAATAGAAGGTATAATTACTGTATTTAATAAGATTATTTTGAGCCTAAACACAGAAAAATAGTTGCTCTTGAGCTCATCTTGCTTCAAATGACATTTGAGACCCTACTTAGCATTCTAGCTTCCTCTTTTGCCAAAGGAGCTAAAGTGGGTGGTTTAATAGCAACAAACATAATCTAGGAAAAGTCACTAATGTAGATTCCATTGTCTTCCATTTTCATCCAGGTGGAAAATGCACAGACCTTGAGACTACCCTAACTTAGGACAGAGAACCAGATATCAGGAAGATGGGCATTAAACCCTGTACTCTTACTGTTAGACTTGGCTAGGGAGCCATGGGATATATTGGTTTCCCCATCTCTTTATTTTTTTAGCCATCTCCGGATTCTATTAAGTGAGGCCTGTAATGGGGGTCAGGAGGCCTATAGTCAAGCCCCAAGTACTATAACTTATGAGTCCTTTTACCCAAATTGTCCTAGGTCTCCTTACCTAAAAATTAAAGGGTTCTGCATGTTTTCTAAGATACTTTCCAAAATGAAAATTCTCATTTTAAACTAAATCTCAAAATTTGTATTCACTTAAAGTTTATTGTCCCTTTCTTCAAATTAAACTCATACAAACAGAAATAAAACAGAAAATAAAATTACATTTTCAATACTAAAAGATTATGTGCATGTAATAATCAGAAAACAAAAAAAATTGCTTTATAATTCATCATTAAAATAAGGTGTTCCTGATGCTGTGGCCACTTAAACGAAATACTTGATAAGCATTCATAAAAATGGTTATTCTTTCATATCACAATAGAATCTTTCAAAGTTATTACTTTCTTCCCCATGCTGGGCAGAAGCCTAACAACAAAATATCAGCGTAACAATGCACAGAGAGATCTTAGATATAGTTTATAATTTACCAGCTTTGTTGATTACTTCCAAAACAGCATGTGCTGTGAAAGGGAAATGGGTTTTACGTCAGATAGCTTTGGACTCTAATTCCAGCTCATCACTTTCCAGCTGGTGCCATTAGGCAATTAAACACCCACCAACTAATAAAACTTAAGGAGGGAAGGAAATCCTTTTCTTCTACACTGCTTTATCCCCAGGAAGGCCTGGTATATTATAAATATTTTTTGAATGAATGAACCTCTCAAACCCTCCATTTTTCATTAGATTCAGTTTTCCGTGAAGATAACAATAATGTACTGCTTTAGTTTAGAATTTTTTCAAGACAATTTCTGCGAAACCCATTAGCAGGCCCGTGACACTTAATAGGTGCTAAAAATATGCTTGTTTCATTTCCTTGACCCACTGCAAAATAAAACTGAGTCATTAAAGATCAGACATTTTTCTCAAAAATACTTATTTTAGGTTATAATACCTATAAAAGCAGTGAAACATGCCAATATATGGATTAATATCAATTGTCACTTCAAAGCTCTTGATAACGTAAAATGCTCCTTTCATTACCTTCTTATTCCTGCAATTTCAACTACTGCCATTATCTATGGGCTCTTTTGTATCATCTCATTGTGTTCATTTCTGTGTAGAGTCTCAACAGGATACTTTTCTATAAAAGTAAGCTACTTTACTAGATTTCTAGATCCTCAAGGTCAAGACAGAAATTCATATATAGTATCTGGCTGAACTATATGAAATTGCTGATATTTGGCCATTTGTGATCTATAAAAATGGTAATTTAATGTGGTCCCACCAGTAGCTAGTCAGTAAATATTTATTGTTTTAAATGTACAAATAAAATAGTAACTTTACATTTAGTTATTAATTCTCAGAATACATTGCAGAATTGGCCTAATAGTTATGCCACCAATACATAATTGTAACATAATATAAACAATAAAATAAGATCAGACAAACTGTCTTCCTCTAGTTTCACCAAAACTAAAACACAAATAATTCCTTGCTTGCATTACTTCCTTTAGATGGGATATCTTCTCCCAACCTATCCAGCAACCTCTATAACAGGGATCCCCAATCCCAGGGCCACGGACTAGTACCAGCCGGTGACTTGTTAGGAACTGGGCCACATAGCAGGTGAGCGTCATAAAGCTTCTGTATTTACAGCCACTCCCTATTGCCTGAATTACTGCCTGAGCTCTGCCTCTTGTCAGATCAGTGTCGACATTAGATTTTCATAGAAATGCAAACCCTATTGTGAGTTGCTCACGCAAGGGATCTATGTTGTGTGCTTCTTATGAGAATTTAATGCGGGATGATCTGTCACTGTCTCCCATTACCCCCCAGATAGGACTATCTAGTTGCAGGAAAACAAGTTCAGGGCTCCCACTGATTCTACATTATGGTGAGTTGTATAATTATTTCTTGATATGTTATGATGTAATAATAATAGAAATAAAGTGCACAATAAATGTAATGTTCTTGAATCATCCTGAAACCAACCCCACTTCCCTCCCTAGTCCAGGGAAAAATTGTTTTCCATGAAACTAGTCCCCAGGGCCAAAAAGGTTGGGGACCTCTGCTCTATAACATTCTTCTGCCCATTCCACCCTCCTCATTAAGATCCAGGCCAAATGCTGTCTCCTCCATAAGTCTTCTCCAGGCATGCCATTTTTCTGCTCCCACTCTGCATCTATATACATCTATCTATATACTATCTATATACATACCTCATTATAATCTAAGAATCTATTCCTATGAGTATGTCTCGCTTTTACCTAATTTGAAAGCAAGTAGCCATTCAACCTAAAATTTTTTTTTGTTTGTTTGAGACGGAGTCACGCTCTGTCGCCCAGGCTGGAGTGCAGTGGCCGGATCTCAGCTCACTACAAGCTCCGCCTCCCGGGTTTACGCCATTCTCCTGCCTCAGCCTCCCGAGTAGCTGGGACTACAGGCGCCCGCCACCTCGCCCGGCTAGTTTTTTGTATTTTTTTAGTAGAAATGGGGTTTCACCGGGTTAGCCAGGATGGTCTCGATCTCCTGACCTCGTGATCCACCCGTCTCGGCCTCCCTCAACCTAAAATTTATAGGTGCATTGAAAGAATCCTTGGCTTCTTAAGGTCTTTTCATTTGAAAATTCATAGATTTTGATTAGTAGTTCCCTTATATAAATCAGACTTTAAAAATTTGTACAATAAACCTTTTCCTGCACTTTTGCCTGAAATAGAAAATTAATTTCTGGATTATACAAAACAAACTAATGAGGGATTTTTAGGTTACGTAAAACGTAAGCAACATGGCAACTATCAGCTATGCTTACCATATCACTATGTATTATTAAACAAACGAAGCAAAACAAAGCTCACCAGTCTCCGAAGTCCTTACAGAAAGTAAAGAAGATATCTGATTGCCATGACCAAATCTGGTATAAGACCTTACAGAAATGTTATAGAGGGTGAAAGGTCTTAAGTTCCTTAATATTATGTCTGTTGTTGATGTGTTCTTCATATAGGAAGTGTCTCTATTTTTATATAGCACTTCATAAGCAGTAATGATCCCATTGGGCTTTTCAGGTGGTGACCACTTCAACCTTATTTCATTTGCGGTAACATCAATTACGTCAACATCTTGAGGTGATGATTCCGGTTCTAGGGGAAGAAAAGAAAATTTTTAGTACCTATATTTTTATTGACGCTTGTTGCTTTAGACCCTAGAGGTGGCATGAAGTGAAGGCAGTGAGCATGTACAATCACTTTTAAAAAAAATTAAAACTGCAACTGATATTCTTACCATCTTCGGGAGTTCTCACAAAGATGTCATTTTCTTCAGACAAAGAACTTTCTCCAACGTGGGTTGAGGCTGCCACTCTCATTTTGTATTTTGTGTATTTCTTTAACCCTATAAGGACAATAGACAAACTGTTTAATGTCCTTAAAATAATATTCTTGGGATTGGTATCATTTAATATAAGACCAGTAAGAATAATTTATACGGGGGACTAGCTTCCAAATAATTGCAGTCTCCTCAAATTCGTGGGCTTATAGGCCTTTCCATGTTGGTCATTTCAAATTCTTTCCTAAAATATTAAGGCAATAATTTAAAGTTGAAAAAGTAACTTTTTGGCACACTGCAGGGGGTATAGTTGACTTGGCATAAATACCATGTCAGCTGAATTACTTCAGCTGATTTTTGCAGTCGTACATTTTAGTCTTCAATAATGAGTTATTTTGATATACCAGATACAGTATTCCTTAAGTTAAGTAAATTTCTATGAGGCTTGTGATCTGATGCTTTTTACTTCTTTGTGGGTAAATCTAGTTAAAGAAAAACACATTTAATCGAGTTATGTATGCAGGTATTTTAAAAAGATATCCATGGCGACACAAAACAACAAAATATGAATTGACATAGCATGTGTTCTGTAGTATATAAGGCACAGGGAAATGGGCATATTTTCCACCAGAATAGAAATGTAAAACAAACAACAACAATAAAATGTTGTTTTCTACCTGTTATGAGAAAGCTGTTATCTATAGTAGTTATCTGGAATGCTCTGTTTGTATCCAGTTCCATTGCATAAATCGTATAGTGAGTTATTTTTCCATTGGGATATTCTGGAGGATCCCAATATAACAAAATAGATGAAGAACTAATATTTTTATAGTTTATAACTTTAATGGAGCTTGGCACTTAAAAAGAAGAATGAACATATGAATGAAAAGAAAAAGTATCACAGTGTACAACAGCAATATTTGCAGGTAATTGTTTCAAAGGAAATACATCCTTACCTTGCTCACGTGTCCTAACATTGAGAACTGTTGGTGGTCCTTCTCCCATGATGGTGAAAGCAGATACACTAATCATGTGCTCAGTGAAAGGTACAAGTCTCCTGATAACATAAGACAGCTGTTCAGCTGCAATGTCAGTAATATACTGATTCCTTGTAGTTACTGTTTGAATTCAGTAAAAAGAGAAAAAAAGATGTTTGGCTTCACAATCAAAATTATTTTTTCCTTAGACTGTAAAATCTTAAACCTGACTTCTCCTTATTCTTTAATCTCTCCATGCACATCTCTATTAAAAGTAGATGTGTAATAATAGTAAACATAAAAATATTAACTTTAGAGATTGTATTGAATATTACTATGAATTTCTGAGTACCTCCCAATAATAACCACAAACACTTTGTGCTGATAATTTTGCTAGTTTTTACACATTACTCTGAAACATGACATTAGTGTTTTTAAGAAAACATAACTTTATTAAAGAGACTGGTTAGGAATGTTTTCTGAAAAGAAAGAGTAGGCAATAATATATAATTGACATATTATAACTCAATACCAGGTTTTAGTAGAAGAGTTAAAGAAATACATAATTGAGATATTATAAATCAATATCTGGTTTTAGTAGAAGAGTTAAATAAATAGTTTTATTTGGACTCAAATTTCACCATACAGCCACACATTCAGTAAACCAAATAATTCTTCAAAGCAAGCATGCTTGGATAACTGATAAATAAATATCCCAGAAGGATTTCAAATGTTAGATTTTTGCTTTATTTAGAATTTGTGCTTCTAAAACTCTTAAGTAGCAATTAGGTCAAACTTTAAGTTTTTAAGGGAACATCTGCATCAGAAATCTTGGGACTCTTAATTTTCAGTTTTACCCTCCAGTCATCTTTGCACAAGAAAGATGGATCAGTAAGTGAAATATAAACATCTATTCAATGTAATGTGATTTTTTTTTATTAATTCTACCATAAATAGAATAACACTTTTAATTTTGAATGGGACAAATACCAAATCAGAGAAAAGGTAATAAAATGAAATATTCTTCTCATTTAACATTTTAGAAAAGGTAGAAAGAGAATATGTGTCAGGTGAGTATTTTTAATTTGCCATATATGACATTCTCCATTTAGAAACTGTAAGAGCCACTGACACTGAAGAGCAAGTGTATACACTAATGACATCACCACATCGTTGGGGTCACCTACACCTGTTTATCACACCATGCACTAGAGTTGTAACTTTCTGACCTATTTACCTTTAGTGACATTTGAAAACCTATTAGTCAAAAGCTGTAGGGAGTGTGAGGCCTGTAAATGATTTGAAGATATGTTAATCCCTTCCCATCACACCTGCTTTGGCAACTGTAATAACTGATTGTCTATGCAGCTTGGCCGGAGACTCTAGGGTGCTACTTTCTCCAGGAGGAAGGTCAAATGGGTTAGGAGGGGCCAGCTTCTGCCTGTGTGGCATTTCCATTTGTTGCATGAGGTTTTCCGACAGCTAAAAAAAAAAAAAATTGACTCCAGCCCAACAACCATTAATAATATGGCTGAACTCTACACTAAGGTTCATTTCTGTGCTAGCTAGCTCCGGTGGCTTAAATGCACTTTATAGAAAATCAAAATTCTACCTACCAACTGGTGAAGTCTGGTCTTCAGCTCTATTCCTTGCAGGAAAGTTATTATCTGGATGATTGTTATATATAAATGTAGCAAGTGAGTGAAGGTCTGATGACATCTCTGCTGAACCCTCATATAATCCTACCATTGGCTCTACTATGTTCACAATTTCTGGAGCCATGGGGTCATTTATATACTGTAATTAAAAGTAGATATTTTAAAAGACTGTGACAGTTATACTTCATGACTTAAATCAAGTATTAGTTTTAAAAACTTATCACTTTGGAATCACGCTGTTATAAAAGATAACACATTTCCATGACCACTGTCTTCTTTAGATTCCAAAATTTCATTCTCCGGCTACTAATACTCTGCATCATTGTAGCACATTGTGACCATTGTATTTCCTAGTATATTGTATATTGGGAAGGAGCAGATTTTGTTCTGACTTGAGTTAGTTTCTTTATGGTAAGATAAGATGTCCTCATGCAAAGGTTTCATGACTGAGATATTGTAACTGCTCACCCCCAAATGGTAAGTGTTCTAGGCATACTGATGTATTAGAATGTGTTTTGCTTCTCTAATTACCTGTCCTCATTTGTATACCATACATGAGAGGTCTACATGCCTGCTTGATATACATCAATGATAATAGTTTATAATAGAGTGAAGTTACATACCAGAATAAAACTGCATGGTAATATTAATAGTTTTCACACAGGATTCATGGCATACCTGTCAAGACTCTGGACTTAAGGAATATTTAAAGTAACTGCAATTGTTCCTAGATCCTATAATGTAATTCACACATGTCAAGTTCACCAAAATGGCAAATACTGAGGTGAAAACATCAGGAACAGATTATGGACGAATACGGTAGAGGTTTTTATTTAGCTAACAAGATGATTCTCATTTCTCCATCCCCACTAGCATAATTGATTGAAACAAAATGGGGAAAAGGTGTTTTGACCAAATAATATTGGATATTTGTGTAGAATGTTGACTTTGGAAATAAGACTACACATTAACCAAAGAAAATGTTGCTTTAAGGGACTTAACCAAGTACAATTTGTGGACTTTCTTTGGAGTCTAATTAGAACATACCTAATCAACACAGGATGTGAAGATAATCAAGGAAATCTGAATGTGTTCTAGGTATTAAATGATACCAGGATGGTATTAGTAATTTTGTTCATTGTGGTCATGGCATTATTCTATGGGTGAAAATGTCCATGGTTTTTAGAAATTCGTGCTTAGATATATAGGAACAAAATGATGTTAAGTCTGGAATTTATTTTAAAACCCGAGGCAAGAATGGCAGCCTATTGATGATTACTGAATCCAGGTGGCAGGTATATGGAGGCTTATTAGACTCTTTTCTCTACTTTTAAACCTGTTAGAAATTTTCCAAAATAAAATACTTTTGAAAAAAGAATATGCTGAAAAATCTACTCTCTTGTGCTAATTTTTTTAACTTCTGCTTCAAAACTTACCTCCAAAACACATTTTTTTAAAAAAATATTCTATTCCTTATCAATTCCATGCTCTTTTACCCTCAGAGTTTATAACAATTAATTCATAATATAGGTTTCAGTTGTTTATAAGTTTTGGTATATCTGTCTTTTAATTATCTTACATGTGTTGGAGTTGTCTTCACTCAGAGAGCCAAAAACAGGTTTTCTAGGCCTTAGGAACATCAAAACACTTACTAGTTTCCAAAAAATGAAAGTAAGTGCTCAGGAAAAGGTTCAGTAAAGCAAGAAATTATATGGCATTTCAGTTAACTATCTACAAAGGCAAGTTACTTAAATATTAACTCTTCTGAAAGATAAAAGAATGGAGAAATGAGTCAAAAAATTTTCAGTCCTCTGAATATTTACAAAACGTAATTGTCTAAATCTCATTACAACTCTACCCAGAAAAGTGTTGTCATGAAAAGCAGCAGGTTTCCCATAAAAACTACTTTTTAAAAATTGTGATAAAGAGCTATGGATAGGGAACTCTATATGGGTTTGTTCCTATGTCCTTGTAGAGGACAAAGTAAAGGTCTTCTATCTTACAACAGCTCACTTCAGCGCTGCCTCCACGGGGAAATTAGGGAGGGCAGGAATTACAAACACATAACTCAGAGAAGCTCTGGTGTTGCAGTCAATACTTTATGCCCAAACCACACAGCTGTTTCCACTATCAATCAGTCACCCTTTGAAAATCTACTGTATACAAAGCACTATAGAATGAACTATAGTGAGGTAGTACAAAGAATTTCCTCCCAACCATGGTTTTGCATTAAATCTCTCAATATTTTCTATCCCATGCCAGACAAATTATTGAGGAATAAAGCATAGCATCCCATCAATTACATATGTTAAGCATCTCTGCTGACAAACTGCCATTTCAAAGTGAGAGTTGACCTGAATGCTTTTGACTATGTGAATGACTCCCAAATTCTGATATTCTGACATTAGAAAAATCCTCCATAACTTGGGCAATGATTTGAACATTGGCTTTGTAATAACCCAGAATGTTATCACTAAGTGTGTCCTGTTGCGAATATTTCTCACACTTAACCTCTAAAGAAAAGACATTAGGTTAGATGTTAGTCAAGTTTTCCTAATGATAAAAAAGTAATAATATTAAAAGCAAAAATGTTAGGAAAAAATTTGGATTTAAGAGAGTAGTGGGAAGGGGCAGAGAGAAGCAGCAGTAGAAATGAGAGAAATAGGAGGGAAAAACGTCCATTGCAACACCTAAAAATTCCCAACTCACTGCTACTACTGACATTCTGAATTAGATGTTTTTCTGTTGCGGGGCTGTCCTGTACATTGTAGGATGTGTAGCAGCTTCCCTGGCCCCCACCTACCTTAGCTGTGACAATGAACATGTCTTCAAAGATTAACAAATGTCTCTTGGAGAGCAAAATTGCCCCTGGTTGAGAACCATTGAGTTAGGGAATGTCACAATTTGTCAACATGAAAGGCCTTGCATATGCTGCCCAGGAATTCTTGGAATTTATGTGAAAGAATTAAGAGTCTTCAGAGTTAAATTCCTAATCCACCTGAATAAACCAACTTGATTTTACATGTAATAATCTTCATCATAGTGAATGTGATTTTATTTTCTAAAAAATTATATCTATCAGTTTAGGGTCACTGGAGGTCTGCTGAATTGAATTAATGAAATGTTTGACTTATTCTTAAGAAATGCTTCTATATGTTAATGTACACTATAACATGATTTGTGCTGTTATCAAGAAGTGGTAAAAAGAAAATTTTTTAATCAGCGTACGCTTGGAAATCTTCTAAAGGACGCCGTATTGTTCAACACATTATTCAGGTGAGCAAATCTTTAAGTCTTGACTATGTTTATGTTCCTAATGCTGAATAAAATAAACTTATCTCAAGGCATTGCTAAACTACTTTTGGGTTCTGTCCTCAGCCTCATTCCTAGCAACCAGCCAAGCATTTAGCACAAGACTTTCTTCTTCCGTTCACCAGTGACAAACATTGATATTCTCAAGGAATACGTTGGATGAAAAGATGCATCTATATGAATCTCAGAAGTCTGTAATACTAGACAGCAATATGTCTATTGGAGAAAAATGTCTCAGGTTTCTAATAGAACAAGTACTGGATGGGATCTGACTGAAGTTCAAGCAAAGAGCAGTCCATGGAAATGACTTCAGGGTTTTTTAGACTTCAGTCTCAGTGGAATGAGGCTCCCAATGAAATGATCGTTTTTTATTTCACTATTTTGAAAGAAGGAAGAAATTTACATCGAAGGAGAAAATAATTATGCTCAATTTGGCTCCCTTCAAACTACATACAGAGTATTGTGTTCAGTTGAGTAAGAGGATCCTTGACAAACTAGAAAATATGCACAGGAATATAATCCATGATATAAGGGACCTAGAAGCCATGACTAACAAAAACTAAGGATATTAAGTCTTTGGAAAACTCTGACCACTATCTTCGATGAGAAAGAGTTAAATCATTGTTTATTATTGTTGTCACTGCAAAGGCTAACGTTTTAAGCTTCTGTGTGTTACAGAGTGTTAAACACTTTTATTCATTTGAACTTGCTTTATTGTACCCCAAAGAGATAGATTATTTTTATCTCCATTTTACAGTCATCTGTTCAAGTTCACAAAACTGGTGACAGCCAAGGTAGGATTGGAACATTTTTCCTGGTTCCAAAGCTCATGTTCATAGCCACTATAATCTACTGTATTGGTCTAGAGAGGAGAGTTAGGACCAACTGATGAAAATTAAAAGACAAATATTTCAGTTCAAAGTAAAAACAGCATCGTTTCTCATTCATCTATGGGTTTCTGTGTCTAACAGAGTACCTAAAACCTCATGATTACTTAAGAAATAGATCCTTGTGGGACCATAACAAAGAATATTTCAAAGCTTATAGGATAGGAGTTACTTTTGCAGTGGTAGATATCCTATAATAGTTGATAAAATATTTTAGCAGAGGTTGGATTCACATCATTTATTAGGAATGTTATAGATCAGATTCATATGTACGTGTGGAAGTTGAAATAAAATATCTCAAACCCTGAGACTCATTTTGCTAATGTAATTTTCAAATATTTGTTTAAATATTAAAAGTAAAATTTTATACATATTTCAGCTTATTTAAATAATCCATATTTATTCAGAAACAAATAGATCATGGGAGTCACTGGAATAAAAAACTCAATAAGGGTAATGAGATCAAATCATGCCTAGCATAGGAGGGTTATATTATATTTTTAAGTTTAATAATCATGATATATGTACATGGCTACAAAAAAAAAAAGGATGATGAAGGGTTTATAATGAAAATGACTATTCCCTGTTTGTACCTACCCTACCTCTTACTTCCCAGAAGCAACACTTTAAACCACTCCTGTTTTCACTTCTTACGGTGTTTACTTTTAAAATACTCAATAATATGCATATGCTGCTCTGTTAATACTCATTTATTTTAGAATCTATTGAGTTTTTGCAATGATAGTGAAGAGTTAGGTTACTTAAATACATATATACCTTCGTCATCTGTTCTCAATTCTTATTAGGTTACTTTCATAATGTAAATAATATACTTAAATCCAGAAGGATTATTCTAATAGGTGCTTGAAATATAAAATAGTAGGCTGGGGGAGTGTAGTGCATGGCCTCTCAGGTAGATACCCATTATACCCACCTCCTGTTGTTCCTGCTTTGCAAAATCTCCTCTTCTTGAGTGAGTTGGGACCTATGATTTGTATCTAACCAATAGAACAAGGCAAAGGGCATAACATGTCTCTCCCATGATCACATTATATAGACCCTTCTTACTGGCTTGATGAAGTAAATGGCCATGTTGAGAAAGGCCACATGCAAAAAAAAAAAAACTGTAAGGCACTAAGAGGAGTCTCCAGCCAAGAGCCAGCAGAATCCAGGGCCCTTAGTTCTAAAGCCAAAAGGAAATAAAATCTGCCAAAACCTGAATAAGGCTGCAAGTGGATTCTTCCCTAGTCAAGCCTCCAGATGAGAACACAGCTCAGCTAGTTTCTTACTTGCAGCCTTATGAGACTCTAAGAGGAGAACCAATCTAAGCTGTACTGAGATATCTGACCCAAAGAAACTGTGCGATTATAAGTACAAATTGTTTTAAGTTGCTAAGTTTGTGGAAAATTGTTATGGAACAATGGAAAACTAATATAGTGAGATAACAGTAGTCCAGGCGAGGGATTATGCAATCCTGAGCTGAAGTGGGAGATACAGAAATAAAATAAAGACATATGCAGGTCACATTCTGGACGTAGAAATAACTGATCTAAACATTAAGTGGCTATTGAATGCTAAGTAGGATCTAAGTCAGAAGTGACTCCAAGGTTTCAAGCCTTCATGACAGAGAGAATAACGGTTCCATTATCCAAAAAGACAAATATCAGACGTATATAAATGCCATAAATGCTCACTCTCAAAGTCTTCTGTACCATGGTTTCTTAGACAATGATCTTCAGGTCTGAGATCTGTGTTACGTACAGTCAGAGGGATTAGAAAATTCTAAACCCAGGTACCAAGGCTACAAGTCAGCCTCTCTTTAGGCCTTATTCTTGACATACTGAAACTAGTAATTGCCTGGACAGACCTTATGGGTGTCCTGTGGGAACCTGCACAGGTCACTGTCTCTGTCCCAATATCTCTGTCCTCATTCCCATGTCACATCTTCCTTCCCATCATGAACCAGGCCCTATTATCTCAAATAAGATTCCTGTTTCATTTTATGGGGAGAAAGTAATTTAGATGTAATGAGCCTGGCAGAACCTTCCCACGAATGGCTGCAATTAGGAATCCAGAGTGTCAGAGAGAAGGATCAGAGTAGAAAGCAAGGCATAAGAGTCAGACAAATAGGAAGCAGTGATTGAAACTGTTAGGTCATCAAAAGAAAATGTTATGAGATGGCTGAAACCAAAGCTCTGTGGAACATCTTTACTAAAATGTTAGAAAAGAGTTAACTTTTTGAACTATCTTCATTTTTAATTGTGCAAAGCCAAAGGATTACAATGTCATAGTATATAAAAGTGCAGAAAATATTAAGGAACAAATAGTGCCAAAAGTTGAAAAGTGGGGGGACAGAGGGATGGATTTTGAAGGAGATAAGAACACAAGGGTGGTTAAAAATATTTAATCCTTGTATTGGACACTGGGGAGGTCACTGGTGACTTCTAATAAGACTTCAAGGATTTAAAGAGTTCTTGAGTTGCAGAACGAGGCTACTTTTTCAGAAGATAATAGAAATGAGAAGAGAGAGTCCTTACCCTGAGAGAGGTACCAAGGTCAAAGAAAGGAATAACAAATGAAGAACACACTAAGCCAAAAGTTGTATTTCTTATGTCATTTACTCCCAACCCTGTAAGGTGGCTATATAAGCCCTATTATAAAAATGAAGGCATCAAGTCTCCAAAAGTTGATTTGTCCAAGGACATAGGCGTAGAACATGGCAGAGCGAGGCCAAGAACCCACGGCCATTTGGATTTAAAGCTTCTGTCATATCTGTCTCCCCACATCAATCTCCTGAAAGGTAAACCCAAACACCAGTTACACGGGGAAGTAGAAATATCAGAAATGAGTCTGATCTAGTAAAGAAAGATATAATCAGAGAAATAAAGAGAAGTACAATGTCTCCTTTCATTAAGAGAGGATAAGGGAAGTAATATTGGGAAGCTACTAAAGTGGATGATCCTATGCCAAGATTAATGATCACAATAGGTCACAATTATTTAGCACAGCACTTACTATATGCCAGGTATCGTTCTAAGCTCTTTATACACATGAACCCATTAAATCCTCATTATTAACCCTTTGTTATAGGGACTTATAATCACTATCTTATAGAAGAAGAAACTGATGTTCAGAGAGCTCAGGCCAACTTCCCTGGGGTTAAACAGTTAGTAATGGCAGAACTAGAGTTTAAACCTGGTTTACACTCTTAACCACTTGCTATATAGCCCAGTGAGAGACAAAATCATAATTCAAATCCAAATTTGTATGTCTCCAAAGCTCATGTGCTCTCTACTATGAGACGAGAATTGCAGACCAAATAGAGACAGAAACACACACAAAAAAAGCCTTTCTAGAACCTCTTAGCCTAATAGAAAAACAGGTGTGGCCGCCCATTCAATAGATGTCATTAGCAGAAGTGGGAAACCTGTCATCTAGTACTAAGAAAGCTCAGTATCTAATTTAAGACCTTCTCAGCAGGAGCAAAGGGTTAAGCTTTTGCCCTTTGCCTGAGTTGTCAACTAGAGTATCACAGAAAGCATAATTCAACATCTTTTGCACAGAGGAAAGGAATCAACATAGGATTAAAATTTAACCCTGGGTTGAAGGTGGTGAGCAACTTGGAGTGGTAAGTCCTGGGTGGCCAGAATGCATTGAGCACATGGTAAGGTCAACTGTCACGTACAGGTAAGTGCCAGAAATAGAGGAAGGCTGGGACTAGAAATAGAATGAAGGCACGTGTGGGGAAAAATAACAGCACAGGTAGAAGCAGCAGCAACTCTGAAACAAAACAGCAGATGCCAGGGGCTGAATAACTATCATGTTTGTCTTTAAGGCCCAGTGATTGCTGCACTGGTCCTAAGAATGTTTATTCTTTGAGTGCCCCAGGGAGCAGCCAGTATCTGGACATGACTAGCCTGGAGGCTGAAAGGGTCTCACAGGTGAACAGTTGGTGAGGTGAGGTGAACAAAGACAGTGAAAAGAAAAATCAGTGTTGCCTGTACTTCCTAACAGAAACAAAAGGAAAAAAATAAGACTTCCAGTGTGAATAGAAGCAAACACATTGCCTAAAGATCCTGGTCCTCTTATTTAAAATCTAGGAAATAACTTAAATTTATTTTATTTAGTAATGTGATTTCTTAATCAAATGTAATTTTTTTTTTTTTTTAAAAAGAGGCAACTCTGAGAAATTTAGCTTCCCAAGACCAAAGAGAACAGAATCATTTGTCAACAACAGCTACTAAAATTACTGTGCCCTTCACTGGCAACTGTTCCAAATTGCAAGCACAGCCTTTAAAGGAGTACTTAAATCATAACAGGAGTTTCCAAACAATTCATTAACTAATTTAGAATAATAATATTAACTTATGAAAATACCTTTAGTCCTGTTTAATTGCACAATTAACATTTTTCATACGATGAAAATGAATAATAGCACTTAACTGATAATATATGACCTAAAATGAAATATGATCTAACTAGATTATGAACATGCCCCAAATTTACTTTACTTTGTACTAGTAAGTTGTCACATATTTTATATGTGGGTGCTAGCAAATCTTCAAAGGTATCAGAGCCAGAACCAAGTAGAAAGGGCTCGCCAATAAGTGAAATAAAAATGCAATACCTCATTATTTCCTCTGAGCAAAGTATTTTCCAAAATTATTCCTGTCTCTGGAACTAGCACTTTCACTCGGTATTGGTTAATAATTCCATTTGGTTGTCGTGGTTTCTTCCAAGTAATTCTTACTTGCGTGGCTTCTACCTCTGCAAGTTGTAAATCAAACACTGCCCCTGGAACTAAGAAAGAAAGAAAGAAAAGAAAAAAGGGGGAATTTAAAAATATTTTTTCAAGTGAAAAAAGTGCCTACATTCTTAGCTCACAATTTAAGATATATAAACAATTTTATTAGAAAATAGACGAGGTTGGGTGCGGTGGCTCACGCCTGTAATCCCGGCACTTTGGGAGGCCAAGGGAGGCCAATCACCTGAGATCAGGAGTTCAAGACCAGCCTGACCAACATGGTGAAACCTCATCTCTACTAAAAAATACAAAAATTAGCCGGGCATGGTGGTGCGTGCCTGTATTCCCAGCTACTCGGGAGGCTGAGGCAGGAGAATTGCTTGAACCCAAGAGGCAGAGGTTGCAGTGAGTGGA
>NW_012104865.1:596787-598154 GCF_000951045.1 Mandrillus leucophaeus | reverse complement strand
AGTAGCAGACACTATTTATCTTTTAATTAGAATATATATTTCTATATATTCCATATATTAAATACTTACTTTCTTAGTAAGTATTGCCCCATGATACTTAATGGCAAAAATTACAATCCAAGTAAAGATTAAGCGGTTCTATATTACCTTAAAATATACCTCAAACTTGCATAAAAAGAATGACTATAAACTTATCTTTGTTTTCCTATTTAAGCTTAGGGGATAAAGGAAATGGAGTAGATAGCATAGTATCTTGTCTTTAAAAAGACACTTGATCTGTTAGACCACAAATTCTTATGAGGAAACTAGAGAAGACTTTAATATTGATACAAAATTAACTAAAGATAATCAAACACGCAAGGCAATTATTCATGGTTCAGCATCAATTTTAAAGGTGTTATCCACAGGAAATACCTACAAGCCATTCTCAAGTCAATATATTTACAAATTTTACAATCAAATGAGAAATAAGTTAGACATCTGACCAAAAAACCTTATATTTTCTTTACCCCAATACCATTTGTTTCCAACTTCAAAATTAATGCTGCTCAATGATGAATTTTCTAGATAAGGGCAAAATAATTTTAATTTTGAAGGTGTTATATACATGGACTACCTAAGAATCATTCTTGAGTTAATATATTTATAAATTTTACTAATACATTAGAAACACAGTAATATATGATTTATTAAAATATATTCCAAATGATTTGAGGTATTCAAATGAAAAACTATGAGAGGAAATGAAACAGAGACAAATAGCATTGAGGTAAAAGAAAATACATTACGATCATTTTTGCCATTATCTAGCAAATTAAACTTTCTTTACAAGTGTATTTTGAAAAGCAAGTAGTAAAATTAAAGCCACTGCAAATCCTGAAAACACAAAGTTGGTAGGCTCTCAGTTATTTTCCTACAAAGATTTTACTACTCTTTGCAGAAAGTAACAAGTTTAAGTCACTGAGGACAAACGTCTACGCTGCCATAGTCTATTTAAGAGGGAGTAAACAAGAATCTCAGAAATTTGTCTGCTTTTAAGAAATGGTCATGCTAAACTACCCTGACAGAAAAGTTATTAGACAATATTGAAGCATCACAGTTTGCTTATTTTTTTTACCCCTCACACAAGTTAGAAGAATGTTGTTGCCTATGTTACATTTGTCAGCATTATCTGATTTTGGAATAGGCAACTCCATGACATTTTATAGCTTTGGAGATTATTATCTCGTTTTCCAAAATCATTTATTTTCATGCCTATGTAGAAATCTACTCATCAAAATATTAAGAGACACATACAAGGCTTAGGAAATATATAAGAGAACTACTAAAATAATAGGATGCTGATTTTCTTTCAAAGTAGACTATGG
>NW_012104865.1:591898-593712 GCF_000951045.1 Mandrillus leucophaeus | reverse complement strand
TAATGTAGATGACGGGTTGATAGGTGCAGCAAACCACAATAGCACATGTATACCTATGTAACAAACCTACACGTTCTGCACATGTACTCCAGAACTTAAAGTATAATAAATTTTTTTTAATTAAATGTCTTTAAATACATGGATATTTAAAACTAAATTTCTAAACATTGTTCCTGAAATGTAAGTAAGGAGCAGAATAACAGAATAATTTTCCAAAATAAAAGTCATAACATTTGTCTGAAACTAATTAATTAATGAAAATAATTTTCTTGAGAATATGCCTATTTGGAGACGATTAATGCCCAGTTGAAATCTTGATGGTTTCATAAAAATTATAACAACAGATTGAAAAATAATATTCAGAAGACTCTGAATGCAATGAAATATAGTTGGTAAGTTAAATTAGATTGCGTTTTATTACATGAAATTGTTTGAAGAGTTGATTGATTTTTTCTGATATTTTAAAAATAATCATGTTATTTTCAAATTTCAGGGGCCCTTATTCATTACAATAGTAAAGAAAAATAGGAACAAACCAATAATTGGTTTAAAATAAAATGCAATAAAAAAAACTTAAAGCAAATTCTAGTTGTAAAGTCACCAAGAGCGACATCTAGGGAATTTCCCAGTTTCACAGGAGTAATGGGCAAAAAATAAACATCCCCTGGCTTTTGACCATTTTTATTTACAGTTCAACTTGTGGTTATGAATAGCTCATTCATCCCTCCAACCTCTACTTTCCTTATCTATAAAATGGGTGTCATTATAGCTTTCCTATTACTATACAGGTTACTATAAGGAACAGAGTTAAAGAAAATTTCTCAAATTTCTAAAACTTTTAAGAAAGAGAAAATGACATAAAATTATGATCCCTTATGATCAGATTGTTGTTACACTTTAAATTAATTTCCCCAAGCTATCTGGCAGTGGTACAGGTTTAGCAAATTCTAGTTAGAAGACAGGCATATAGTCTTAAAAGGGAACAAAGGAAAAATGACCGCCTTTCTTTTTAAGACAACAGAAAGGAATTGAAAAATAATTTTACAACTCCCATATATGTTATTTATAATGAGGAAATATAATTATGCTTAAGTTGGCTTTATAGTAACTATAACTATACAAAGTTTTCACCCCTTAGATTGAGTTTTTTCTTTTGTCTTCATGAAGTAACCAGTAAAGACTCCCTAGATATCGTGACAATCACTGGGCCATTCATTTGTCATTCAACACACTGAGCATTGATCATATGATCACTGTTCTAGGCACTTGAGGACAGAGGAAGGAATAAGACAGATAAAGCCCTTTGCACAAGTCACCTCTAGTATGAGTTTTATTTCACTGAAATATATTGTACCTAGAGCTCATGTTTATATCATCTTATTTACCAACATGCAATTTACCAATATGCATTTTTCAAGGGTGGAGAAACTTTTCAAATAATTGGGTGGTGTAAAATAACATGGCTATTTAAACAGCAAAGCTCTCATTCCATCTTTCTTTAAAATTTTATTTTACAGTTTTTATGCAGACAAAACAATAGCCAGTATTGCATAACTTAAGTCACAGAAGAGATCTGGCATTTTTTCCATTTATTTTGAACTGATGTAGAATCTCCACTGAAAAAAAAAAAAACCAGCTAATGACTACATTGATCATATTAATCAGGCAACTAAACCCTGCGTATTGAAAAATAAGTGAAATGATCAGTTCAAGTCAATGCAACACACTAATGTGTTAGATATCAAATATTATGCAGGACAGCAGAAAAATATATATATTTTACTGTCTCTTATTTTGCTAGTGAAACCCAAGAG
>NW_012104865.1:549285-590668 GCF_000951045.1 Mandrillus leucophaeus | reverse complement strand
GGAATAGGCAACTCCATGACATTTTATAGCTTTGGAGATTATTATCTCGTTTTCCAAAATCATTTATTTTCATGCCTATGTAGAAATCTACTCATCAAAATATTAAGAGACACATACAAGGCTTAGGAAATATATAAGAGAACTACTAAAATAATAGGATGCTGATTTTCTTTCAAAGTAGACTATGGACCATAACATCCCCAGGGGTAATGAAATTAACTCCACTGTAATGTAATAGCACATAACATTCTCTATAAGAGGTCAATGCAACATTTTTCTATGAGTATTTATAAGAGCACCAATTGTTTTAAAAGGTAATTTAAAAGAAGCAAGCTAGTCCTAATTATTTTTTAAATAGATTATAGACTGGTTTAAATATGGAGAAGAAAATAAATTAAGTAACTTTAATTAGAATACTAAAAACCCTGTTGTATTAATGAAAAGGATAATATAAAATTAAGAAATCATTTTTAAATTGAAAGTAGATAGTTCTAACAAGTTATCACATTGTTCTCATATAGTTTAAAGATCCATGTATTTCAAAGTTTTAAATACTGGAACCAGGATTAATTAGTGGTGTCAGAAGTAGAAAGCTACATTTACTGCATTTGACAGAGTATTCCATTGAAGCAGCTCCCGAGGCTGAACTATCCCCAGAGAACTCTATGGATGAAGGCTGACATGAGGATATAAGAATCATGCCAACCCCGCCTTTGGTGGAACCCACCAGTTGCCAAGAGGCCCCTCTAAGACCCACCAGTGTGTAGTCTACAGGAGGAGTGACTCAGGAAGATAACAGAATGAAACACAGGACAAATTGCTTTTTATACAGGCGAACGGAGTCATCGACTTAAAATGATTTGGTGTGAAAAATAGGCCTTGTGAAATATACTTAATGATGACCTTAAGATTCTACTTCTTTTCGGGATAAAAAATGTAGAAATTAAGGCAAGTAAATTTTAAAATAATCCAAGACAAATAACATGGCATTGTACACGGCATATGCACTATCTATTTCCCCATTTTTATCAAATGCTGTAGTCCAAGAATGATGACAATTAAAAAAATACGTTTATTGAGTTGTGGATTTTGTTTGGAAGCACCAAAATCAGCTGGTCTTGAAAGAAGACAGTAGTTCAGGATTTACTTCATTGTATAACAAGAATAGAAATCAGTGGGTACATTGAGTTGGTTGAGAAAACTCTATTAAGACCAAAATCGAGGGCTCTGCTTTATTTGATAGTATCTGTAAATCTGTCTAGCTTCCTAGGAAATGCTTAAGAGCAGCTTTTAGGTGGAGATGAAGGAAAACTTAAGATTTAAGGGAGAAGCTACACAATGCTAAGATTCTTCTGATAGAAACACAATGGTAAAATTTTAATACAAAAAAATAACATTTTCCTTATGAGTATGTATAACTTTCTTATATGTATACTAAAACTATATATATGTCAGAATTTTCATCTGAAATAGATAAAATGTAACTTTTATGTTCTTTCAACAAAATATCAATGATTATTTCTTTAAAGGGGAGAAGTACAACATTTCCTAATAGTTACTGCCCTCTAATGGTCAAATGCTTGAATGATGAATGTATGACCTGTGTGTGTGTGTGTGTGTGTGTGTGTGTGTACATGTGTACATTTCATTTATAAGTTACTGTCTGTTAGCTTCCACACAAACAAAGTCTGGAAACTTTTCCAAGTGTTAATGTGTTATAAGAAGTTACTGTTATTTTTCTCCATAATTACAATCCCTAAATAGAAATGAAGGCATTTAGCAAGTTCAGTGTGGGCCAGAAAGGTATGTTGTGAAATAGTATGGAAACAATTTTTTTAAAGTATAGTTCACCTAAAACAATGATGTTTAATGAATACTTATAAGGAAGTTTCTTGAGGAAAAATACTCTTTTCATAATTTCAGTAAATACTGGTAAATCTGTATCATGCATCCACTCAGAATCTTCACTTGCTTAGAATCCCGTTTTGATTATAAACACATTTTGTTGAAAGCATTGGGAATATAGGAATTCCTCTAAACACTAGCTCTGTGAGAAAAAATAGATTCCACATTTTAAAATGTAGTCAAACCATACTAAATGTGTTTGTTTACCTTATGACTTCTTGAGGTTTTGCTAAATTTTATTGTGAATCTCTAACTGGCCAATACTATGTATGGTATTTCCTAACCTTACCTGATCTTGGGTTCCTTTTATTATGAAGCATGCTATGAGTTTAATGTTCTGGAGAACATACATCAGAATGAATTAGGTAGTAATTTAATAAGGAAAAATATGATTTAAGTAAATATAAAACAAATTGCTTCTAATATCATGTTTTACCAGTTCATGAAGTTCATAAGCATACCAAAAATATATCACTCATTCCCTGTTCTTACCATCTGGTGGAGTGAATACTGAAAGATTTGACTTGGGCCCAGTCCCTGCATTGGTTTCAGCCGCAACATAGACATCATACATTGTAAATGGTGTTAGGTTAGTGAATGCAAACTTAAGGTCTTTCGTGCTGTTATCCAAAATGCGACCTGCAAAAAGTGGAAGACAGCTGTGGATTATTTTTTATCAAGCATGCAATCATGTTCACATTTAAGTACAGAGCCAAGGACAACAATTCAAATGTTAACCTATGCACTAAAATTTGTTATTATAATATCAAAACTGGATATATTTTAAACATGTGGCTTAGTAGTACATTGATATCAATTTAATGAAAATAAATGAAAGAACATGAAAATGTTCCAGTGCTTAAAATTACTTTTATTAAATCATAAAGCCCTTTTGAATTATCAGGTTATTTTTGACATATTGAAAAGGGAAGCATCAAATTTTATCGATTCCAAAAGTGACCAGATTTTATACTCAAATTTATTCAATTAAAATGCTAAATAATTTCATCATCTTTTATGAGAGCATATATTTATAAAATATTTCTAGTTTAGCTTCTGAACAAAATTCCTTAGTCTGTCAGCACCATTCTTTAAATCTTCGACTTTGCTTTAAATGATTCCTTTACCTTCTTGCTCTAACTACAAACTGGCTTTTTCCTAAGAACACTGCTTTTGTTCCCCTGCAGCCAATCCAAATGGTGGCAGTCTGTTTTCACCCCACAACTCTCAAGTAACCAGGCCTTTAGGTGTAGTGTTGTTCTTGTTCCTCATTGCTCCACTTTGTTCACTATCCTCTGTCTCTCCTTATAAAAGCTCACAGCTTTAAATACTATATTACCAGTGACATCCACTAGCCCTCACAGTTGTCATAATCTACTAACCTGAGGGTCATTTACTCTCATTTACTTTCATGGTCCAGCTTTGGTTCAAGGCTACCATCTTAATTTGTGCTGATTTTAATATCCTGAGAGATAATCCTTAAATTACTTAGACATTTCCTTAAATAATCTAGTTTTCCAGAATTTCAGCCACTCCCTCAAGATCATAACTTAGACACTACTATCATCAACTACTCTGTATCATTAAGAATCTCAATTTCACGCAACTTTTTCTAACCACTTTTGCCTATGTCCTTTACATTTCCTCTGTAATCCTAAACTGATAATTCTTTAAATCCACTGAAATCAACAATCCATTGATTTAATCACGTATTTTATTTTTGTTTTCTTTTATTTGGCCCCTCACCACTTGATTTCCAGTCTTTACCCAGCTTCAGTGTCAATTTCAATTATAATCACTGCCCTACACAGGCCTCCAATTCCCTTGCCCTTCTCTAGTTGAAGGGAGCTGGTTTACAGCACAAAACCATTAATTGATATCACTTTATTTGTAGCCAAACCTCAAATGAGCCCTACATGGTGCCTGGAATCTTACTCAACTTACATAGTCAATGGTCCAATCACTCTACTCTTCTAGATGATTATTTTACACTTACTCTTCTCTGCTCAGACCTCTAATACTTTCTGCCCTATCTTCACTCCCAACTAATGGTCTTGCTTCCCACTACACTGAAAAAAGTAAACCAATTAGAAAACATTTGCCACAGGCTCCCATCAACACAACTATATATTTACCAGCATCTATACCCATATACTCTGCCTTACAACCTATAAGAACAAATTATGGACAAATCATCTATTAGTATGGACAAATTATCTGTATTCTTTTTTTTTTTTTTTTTTTTTGTTTTGAGACGGAGTCTTACTCTGTTGCCCAGGCTGGAGTGCAGTGGCCGGATCTCAGCTCACTGCAAGCTTCCCCTCCCGGGTTTACGCCATTCTCCCGCCTCAGCCTCCCGAGTAGCTGGGACTACAGGCGCCCGCCACCTCGCCCGGCTAGTTTTTTGTATTTTTAGTAGAGACGGGGTTTCACTGTGTTAGCCAGGATGGTCTCGATCTCCTGACCTCGTGATCCGCCCGTCTCGGCCTCCCAAAGTGCTGGGATTACAGGCTTGAGCCACCGCGCCCGGCCAAATTATCTGTATTCTTATCTCAAACCAATGGCTACATTTGAGCAAAAGATCTCACCTTCTACTCACACAGATACCTTTCCAGTAATTCTCGTTTTTCTTATATCATTAATATTTTCCTTATTTTCCTCATTTCCATTAACACCCACTGTTCCAGTGATCTTCTTCCATTCGCTCTTAAACTAATTAGTTAGGTATTTACCCTACATGTTCCACCATACTGGAAGCACGTGATCACTCCCATTAGGCTAAATGCAATTATTGCTAAATGTCTCTCACTTGATTTATCAGCCAGTCTCACAAATGAAAGAGTACTTCAGCCAAGTATTGAACAATATTATCAGATAGAAAAGATGGAACTGTGTATCCATGTCTGTTTCTGTGTATTGGATGGGTGGGTGGAGGGAATTATCTTTTTTTACAGAGTAAAAGTATTTCAGAATTTTAAGAGCATAAGTTACTTAGGGATGAAAGATAAAAGTTACTCATGATGGTGATGAGTGATTCATACCATAGAAATTGCAAAATAAAATGAGTTGGAACTTTGTATCTTTTTCAATGCCCCCAAATAAATGATAATATGTGGCTTTATGTTATTTCATCACTGTTAGAATTAAACTTCTTTCATAGAAGTATAGGATCTCAATCAGGAGAGAATTCTAGACTTTACATAATTCACTTCTAATGATATAATATTTGAACCTCTCAAAATATCTCTGGCAAGTGGATGCCCAGGTCCTGCTTGCTTACAAAGATGGAGAACTTGCCACTTTATAAAGCTGCCTAAAATTTTAATAGGCTTCCTTTTTTAAAGCAGTTTTAGGTCCACAGGAAAATAGAGCAGAAGATACAGAGATTTTCCATGTTATTTTTAGAGAGCTCTTTCTAATGATTAAAAACTAGGCTCCCAGCAGTGAATAGAAATCTAATTTAATATAGTCAAAGTCCATTGTTCTTCATGAATGTAAGCCAAGGCCTTCTTGTTCAAATATTTGAAGATGTATATCTCCACTAACACTTTTTTCTTGAGGAGTTATCTCTAGTTTTTCACATGCATCACATGAAATGTGGAATATGAATAGTGTTTTGTCATTCTTATACTCATTTATGGTTTTGAATTAAAAAATCAAAGGACCTCACTTTCTTTATGACTTTCCTATTGTTTGCTTCAACATCAGGGTCTTTTAAAAAGAGTCTGATACTTTTAAAAAGAGTTTGATATTGGTAACATATTTTATTATTCTCACACCAAAAGGCAAACACAAAACCAATTAAAGCTTACCTGATGGTCCATATAATTCAACTCTATAACTAAATTTCCCTGTTACTATAGTTGGTGGGTCCCATATAATTGAAAAGGACTTTCCTGTGACGTTGCCTGTTATGCAGTTTTGTGGTGGTCCTTCAGGCACTAAAATAATCATAGAAAATAAATACATGATATATATTTAAAATTAAAGCGCACCCTATTAAATACACATAATAAAACACAAAGGCAAAGAAGGAAAATAAAATATCACACTTGAAAGCAAAGAGTTTTTTTAACTTAAAGAAAAAAATGGAATATAATTGAACATTGTGAATAACACATGCTGGATCATCAGATAAACTTATTTTTAACAATTACTACTTTATTTAATACTGTATATTATTGCACTGTGACAGTTTCATTCTAATATTCATTGTAATATATTTATTGTCAGTGCTACATTATCTTGAAACATTTATACCTGCATATATATATTGTGTTCCACAAAGTCTGGATATCTGGCTTGATAAACATTTTCTCTCTTATGAACACAGGTAGAAGTTTCAAGAAAATAAGCCTCAAAAATTATTAGCAATAATTTTTACTTTTTCTATCAATATTTGTATTTGTTCTAAGAAGAAATTTATACCCTACAGTTGGAGGATTCAAATGTAACATTGGTAACATATGAAAATAATAATGACATTTTAAATTACTCTATTTTTCATAGATGTTTATTCTTTCTTTTAATTGAAATAAAACAATTCGAAATATTTTTCAAAACAAAATTATTATCTACCAAATTTCACCTTGTATGACCCTTATGAAATCATTTTTTATTGTATAAAAAGTAAAGAGTATGAAAGAAGAAAATGGTATAATTCAAAGATGGTTATTTAAATCAACAAAAAAACTTCAAACTTATATGAAATGAAAAATAACAGAAGCCAACAGCTATGTTATTAGAAAAAAATGCTTTAGTGAAATTACTCTACCAATAATTTTCAATAACCTCAGAAACTGGCAATTACAACCTAATGCTGATACTACATTATGATATATCTAATATGTCAACTATATATTATGCATATAATAAATACCTCATGTATTATGGGACTATATTAATATCCATGAAATTTTATAAATACATGAAATATATAAATACATATATTTATATGAATACTGATATAGTACTATAATTAAATGTATGAATACCATTCTGAAAATACGTTCTCATAAAATTTAGTGGTAATAATAATATCTAATTATTCTCACTTAATTTTAACCCTGGCACCCTAAGGAAGGTACTATTACTGTCTCTATTTTTCAGATGAGGAAACTGCAGTGCAAATGGGATTTAAGTGGTATATATTTTAGCTACTGCTCGTATCTGATACCAAAATGTGAATCACATACTCATTCTGCTAGTGCAGGTATTTTTGCTTTTGGTAATGGCAATAACAGTGAGAGAAGGTGTAGATGATTCTAAATCATTTAGAATGGCAAAGGTGATTACAAAAAAAATGCTGAGATTATAAAATGACAAAAGCTTATATGAAGATCAGGGTCAGCAGCTCAAGAATTGTTTCTTGCAAATCTTCTTTCTCCTTTTAAATACTTATTTTGTGCTATAATATAAAAGGGTATAGAAATTCGAAGAAACCCCTGATGGGATGCCTGTGGTATATTATTAGGGGAAAAAGTTACTGAAAGGTAAAAATTAAAAAGAAATATGTATATAAATAAAACATTATTCTCTAAATCATTTAAATCTTTTTATCTACAAAAAGTGAACCATACCTGATTCTGGTGTTCTGACAATCGTACTATCAATATAACCTGCTTCAGTTGTAACAGCCGAAACTTCAAAAAGATATGTTGTATAAGGTCTCAAGTGTGTCACTATAAAACTGATAGGCTCTTTCCACACAGAGCTGATCTTATTCTGTGTCAACGTGCTCGATGAATATGTGGTACGCGATGGAGGTGTAACTCTACCAAGGGTTGGAGAAGGGCTGGCTGTACTCCATAAAAAAGATTCACTATTCTCCTAGTAAATAAAATAATATCAATAGAGAAATAATGCTGTATCTCTTGGTGGACATGAGAATAAGAACATGTAATTCATTTCTTTTTCTTTTATGCTATACATACACACATAACATGCAAGTTATGGACAAATTTGCTAGATTTCAATTGTACCCATTTATGTCTGCAGTTTTAGAAGAGAACATGTTTATTGTATTCCTTATACCTTAACCTTTATGAATAGAATTTCAAGTGGCTTAAAATAAGGGTAAAACTACAGCAAAATCATTTGTAAGAATTTTTAAGCTTCACGTTAACAGTGTAAGAGCCAAAGAGCTGAAATAATTTTACTCTTGTGTATGTTCAAATGCCACCTTCTTACTGTTAATGATCTTTTTTTTCTCGTAAGTCCCAAAAAGTACTAGTATGCCACTAGCTCATATGTTAGGTGTGTGCATGTATTAGAAATATATCATAATTTGAAAAGGAAGATTTTTAGACTTTTTAAAGTATTTACAACAAAAATAACTGTTTGACTGTGTTTTCATTAATAATAACACAAAGATTACTAAAATGATTTTAGGAAAAGCATTATTATGCTTATCTTATAATTAAAAATTACGATACTTATTCTATAATAAAGCATTACTATTATGACGTTTATCATCAATGACCAGAGTAACAACAAATTATTTACCCAAGATATGCACAACAATGACAATCTACCTCTGCAAATTTAACTTCAATGATTACCCTACATGTACTCTTCCCTCCTGTCACATGGAAGTAAAATATTTTCTCCAATTATATCTCATACTTTTCCACCTCGGGACTTTATAAAGTATCCTCTACTGGGAATGCCACCATCACACAATCTCTATCTGTCCTTGCTCCATGGTGTATCACAAATGTTACTCCTTTCATGAAGTCTTTTCACAATTCCCTAAATGATTTTAATCTCTCACTCTTGAGTTCTCAAACCATTCCTGTATTCTGCCTGAATAAGGCCAATTGTGTAACATGATACTCTAAGTAATCAAATAACTAATAAAACTTTGTGTATAACATGATACCATAACTAATCAAATAACTAGTAAAACTTTGGTAAAAATGTAGTATCTAGATGCTAGAAATGTGAAAATATAAGCTTATCTAAGATTTTTCGAGACATAGAAAGTGTTCTGTGGTACTTACATTGCATTCTGGCAATTTTCCAGTCAAAATATCCTCTACTCTGATTGAAACATCTTTCACTACTATCCCACTTCTGGCATGCTTGACACTAATCTTGAAGCTGGTAATTTTGCCATTTGGTTGCCGAGGTAAATACCAAATCAGGTTAACTGCTGAAGAGTTGTAGGCCTCAACTGTGAGATTCACCACTTTTCCCGGAGCTGGGGAAGAGAAAGATTGGGAAGGAAAACACCTTGTTATAAAACTTAGAATTGCATTTATATAATTTCATGGTACATGAAATTAAATATATAATACATTGCATAAAACCTATTTGTGTAAGATTTTTATAAATATATTTAACTGAACTTTGCCTAAAATAAAAAAACTGGAGTTGGGGCAAATCAACTTTACTTTAGGATAACTGGGCTAATACATGCATTGATGAAATGTTTCAAATAAGTATGAAAAAAATCCCATCAATTGTTATGAACATACAAACAAGTTGGGATAAATTTCTTATTTCTTTAACTATTTTGGAATAATGTAGTTTCATTAGATATGAAAAAAAGTAGCAAACTGAATCAATTATCCAACCATTTTCACCAAAAAGCACATTTCTGGAATGTTTATAAATGTCTAGTGCCTAATATCAAATGGATACCCTCCAACTGGTTGTGATTATTGTATTTTAAATTTTCAAAATCAGCTTTCTTCAGAATTTCATTATGCTTTTCTATCAATTATTAATTATATAGAGTAATAATAATAATCTGAGTTCTATTTGAGTTGGCATGAAGCCAATATGAAGCTAGAATTAGGAGAAATTATTTCCATTAACCTCATGGTAAAGTATGTAAAACTGATAGAGTAAAAAACCAAGATCCTTCAGAATATAAAACAAACATGACGAGCCACTTTTGAAAGAAATCAAAATGAAACAAAACGTCTGAGATTTAAAAAGTAAGTGATAATAAAGATGCCTAGTATTAAGATACCGAATAACTAAAGTTTGGGTTTACATTGCACAAAAGAATGCTAGAATATAATTTATAAATAATAGCCACATAAATTACATAAGAAAGTTAGATCTTTGGAAGGCGGTCTATATGAATATAAACCTATAAGGTAGGAATTAAGGGACTTTAGAACAGCTGCATTCTAATAAAAATAAAATACAATGCAACAATTATTGGGAATAATGTTGGACAGGACGTTAGTAATGAGGGTGAGAGTCAGAATACACTTTGATGATTGTGCTGGTAAGATTTACTGATAGATTATATGTGTACTGTGAGAGAAAAGAGCCACAAGTGACATCAGGATTTTTCCTCTATGCCCCTGGAAGAATGGAGGAATTTTTTTGTGTGGGGCGGAGAGGGAGGGGGGAGAGTCTTACGGTGTCACCCAGGCTGGAGTGCAGTGGTGCTGTGGCACGATCTTGGCTCACTGCAAGCTCCGCCCCCAGGTTCACACCATTCTCCTGCCTCAGCCTCCCGAGTAGCTGGGACTACAAGTGCACACCACCACGCCCAGCTAATTTTTGTATTTTTAGTAGAGAGGGGGTTTCACCATGTTAGCCAGGACGGTCTTGATCTTCTGACCTCGTGATCTACCCACCTCAGCCTCCCAAAGAATGGAGGTATCTTAAATTGGTTTGGTAATGGCTGCATGTTACAGAATAATATAATAACTATTAAAATCCATGTTTCCAAAAGTCTTATAACCTGCTTATGACTTAATGTTAAAAAGAAAAGTCAGAATATAAACTTGCATACATAGCACAAACTTTTCATTAATGTATAGTCATATAATACATCTTAATGGGGGAAATAGACAAGCCAGAAATGCATCAAAATGATAAAAGAGTTTTTTATATGATAAGTCTGTGGATAATTTTCATTTTTTATTCTTGTTTTTTCAAAGTTTTGTAAGATAACAATTACTACTCGTATAATCAGAAAGAATAATACATATTTTAATGAATAAATTAGCTATCTGAAAGAACTCTAAAACTGAGTGGCCATGCTACTGAGAATTGTATGTATTTTACTGTCAGTTTTTATTTATATTCTTTATTATCTTAAATGACAAACTCATGACTAAATCAATTTAAAATAAATGACAGGAAAATTACCACTTTCTGCAGTTTGGAAGAGAAATGGATCACTAAACACTCCAATGCCAGCACTGTTTTCAGCAGCAACCTAGAACAGACCAAAAAGATTGTGTTCAAACATTTTACTCCCTGAAAAAACAGAATCTAAAATTTAAAAAAAAAAAAATTGACTTATCCATAAGATAAATGCCAAAGATACTTTTTTAATACTTTCAAGGAAGAAGGTAAAGATGAAGATATCTATATAATCAACATATAAAGTATTATTGTCAAAATTTTATAGATGAGAAAACTGGCTGAGAGAGGTCAAATACCTTGCCCAAGGTCACATAGGAATAAATGGTAGAGCAAGAATCTAGCAGCTGTTGGGTTTATTTTGAAAGCTCAGTATTTCTCTACTATATCCACTCCATAAAAGACACTACAATTATTTCTGTAACAAATGCAAGAGGCCATGTACATGGTACCTTAATTTAGAGTTCACAATCTAATCAGGCAAATAAATACTCAAAAAAACTGTTTCAAAAATAAGTAGGTTTAATTAATAATTTAAACTAAGAATTCTAGAATTTTAAAGATAAAAAAATTGATTTGAATAATCTCTTCCAATAGATTAGAATAGAAAGAGAAAATGTCATTAATGAGAATAAGACTCAAGCTTTTGCGAATGCCATGACTGGAATCACAACCTTGTTTTAACTGTAGTTCTGCCAATTCCCAGAGAGTGGTTTTGAGTAATTTACCTAACGTTGTAAGTAACATTTTTCTTGTCTTTAAAATGGGAATAACAATGTATCTATGTTATAGGATTGTGCTGAGGACTAAATGAAATAGCATATGTAAAATACTTAACAGGATTTTTTCCATAACATTACTTATACTAAAGACATCAAATCTACCATGCCAAATACCCTTTGGAATTCTACAATGGCTAACATTTATTTGAACAGAGTAAAGGTCACAAGAATGATGTATAAAGTGTAAGATGAAACGGAGAGTAAGGGCTTCCCAATAGATCTTAAATAAGAGAATTCAAAGGAATAAAAATTCAAACTCAGTAAAAATAGATCTAAGCAGAACTAGGCTGACTAAATCACCTTCCTATGAGCAATAGTTTCTTATAGCACATTAAAAATTTTTAATTATCCCCAATAGCATATATTGACATGTTAATTAACATGTTAATTAATCTGAACGTGTGCATGTTGACAGAAAATACCTATATTACATAATACTCAGATGTCAGTTAGAAAAGGTTGCCTATTCTTTAAGCTATGTTTTCTTCATAAAATAGTCATCACAAATCTTTTATTTTGACTTCTACATAGGTAAGAACTTTTTTTTTTCTTTTCTCACTGTGGGAATCATACTATTAGTATTTGCTTTCCAGTTCTGATCGTGTTCTTTAATTTTGCAAATAGGCATACTTCCAGTAAGAACTTCCTGGCAAAATCTCTCCCAATATTTCTTATACTCTAGGAAGAGCGTCTCATTTATATAAAATCACATATTTACACAGGTTTTATATATTTCCTTCTCTATATTTAATTATTTTCAAAGCTCAAAGAAGATATTGATGTTATATTGAGGGAGGATTCAGAAGATATCTTTACTCTTTATTATCCCTTGGAAATGTCATACATATCCCTTAACTGGAAGCATTTTCCTGTGGCCTAATTTAGCACTGCTTTTTATAAGCTCATCTTTCTGTAGCATTCAAGTAAGACGATGTTAAATTTCGCATATTAACTATGTAAAGGACGGCTGGGCGCGGTGGCTCATGCCTGTAATCCCAGCACTTTGGGGGACAGAGGCGGGCAGATCACGAGGTCAGGAGATCCAGACCATCCTGGCTAACACGGTGAAACCTCATCTCTACTAAAAAACATACCAAAAAATTAGCCGGGCATGGTGGCGCGCGCCTGTAGTCCCAGTCACTCGGGAGACTGAGGCAGGAGAATGGCGTGAACCCGGGAGGCGGAGCTTGCAGTGAGTCAAGATCGCACCACTGCACTGCAGCCTGGGCGACAGAGTGAGACTCCGTCTCAAAAACAAACAAGCAAACAAACAAAACAAAACCAAACAAAAACCCCAACTATGTAAAGGACTAAACATTTTTTGTAAATGCAAAAGAGATAGTAAATGTTCAACAAATATTTGTTGAAAGTAACTACATTGAGTTCATGATTCTTAGCAAAAGTGGCTCTTTAGAAATGTTCAAACCAATATCCAAAATGTCAACAACAGACATGTAAATACAACAAGGTTGGAAGAAAAATGAAAAGCTAACTATAAGTTTTATTTAAAAATGAAGTATTTCAGTTGTAAAGGCTAAATTATTTAATTTAAACTTAATTTATTTTTGAAAAATGTCACTAAGCTAAAGTTTTTTTAAATAATTAACCAAAGTTATCTATTTCATAAAGTATAAAAGATACTTTATAAAGACACTTTATAAAGTACAATGTGCAAAGATAACAAAAGCTATTTGTTTTTCTGTTTGTTTGTTTGTTTTGTTTTGTTTGGCGGCGTTTTGTTCTTGTTGTCCAGGCTGGAGTGCAATGACACGATCTCAGCTCGCTGCAACTCTCCGCCTCCCGGGTTCAAGTGATTCTCCTGCCTCAGCCTCCCGAGTAGCTGGGATTATAGGCACTCGCCACCATACCCGGCTAATTTTTCGTATTTTGAGTAGAGACGGGATTTCACCATATTGGCCAGGCTGATCTTGAACTCCTCAGGTGATCCGCCTGCCTTGGCCTCCCAAAGTGCTAGGATTACAGGCATGAGGCACTGCACCCGGCCGAAGTTATCTGTTTTTAAAAACTTTAGTTTACTGATTTTTTGGAAAATAAAATAAGTTTAAATTTAGCCTTTATAAGTCTTGTAAGTAAAAATATTCTACCTTTTTATTAAACTTAAAGATTTTTTCTTCAGTATTTTTCTCCCAACCCTGTTAGCCATATGATTATCTCAACAGATGCAGGAAAAGCATTTGATAAAATTCAATATCCCTTCATGATAAAAACCCTCAACAAAGTAGGCATCAAAGGAACATATATCAAAATAATAAGAGCCATATATGACAAACCCACAGTCAACATGATATTGAATGGAGAAAAGTTTAAAGCATTCCCCCTGAGAAATGGAAGAAAAGTAGGATGTTTACCCTCACCTCTCCTATTGAACACTCCTACTGGAAGGCCTAGCCAGAGCAATCAAGCAAGAGAAAGAAATAAAAGGCATCCAAATTGGAAAACAGGAAGTCATACTATCTTTGTTCACTGATGACATAATTGTATATCTAGAAAACTCTAACGACTACTCCAAAATAAAAATCCTAGACTTGATGAACGACTTCAATAAAGTTTTGGGATACAAATTCAGTGTGCAAAAATAAGTAGAATTTCTATACACCAATAACATTCAGGCTGAGAATGAAATCAAGAATTCAATCCCATTTACAATAGCCACAAAAAAATAAAATATCTAGGAATACATTTTACAAAGGAGGTAAAAATATTTACCAGGAGAACTACAAAACATTCATGAAATAAATTAGAGGTGACACAAACAAATGGAAAAACATACCATGCTCATGGATTGGAAGAATCACCATACCATACCGCCCAAAGAAATCTACAGATTCAACACAGTTCTTATGAAATTAGCAACGTCATTTTTCACAGAATTAGAACAGCAATCCTAAAGTTCATATGAAACCAAACAAGAGCCCAAATAGTGAAAGCAATCCTAAGCAAAAAGAACAAATCTGGAGGCATCACATTACTTGACTCCAAATTAAACTACAAAGCTATAGTAACTAAAATAGCACAGTACTGACACAAAAATACACATATACATTAGTGCAAGAGAATATAAAACCCAGAAATAAAGCCACATACCTACAACCAACTGATTTTTGACAAAGTTGACAAAAATAAACAATGGGGAAAGGATATTCTGTTCAATAAATGGTGCTGGGGAAACTAGCTGGCCATATCCAAAAGAATGAAACTTGATCCTTAGCTCTCACCATATACAAAAATTAACACATTCTGGATTAAGGACTTAAATATGAAACCTGAAACTACAAAAATCCTAGTAATTAAAAACTAGGTAAAACTCTTCTGGATATTGGTCTAGGCAAATAATTTATGACGGAGACATCAAAAGCGATTGCAATAAAAACTAAAATGGACTTAAATACGACTGAATTAAACTAAAAAGTTTCTGCACAGCAAAGGAAATAATTAACAGAGTAAACAAACAACCTACAGAACAGGAGAAAATATTTGCAAATTATGCCTCCAACAAAGGACAGATATCCAGAATCTACAAGGAATGCAAACAATACAACAAGGAGAAAAACCCCATTAAGAAGTGGACAAAAAACATAAACAGATATTTCTCAAAAGAAGACATACAAGTGGCCAATAAGTATATTAAAAAATGCTCAACATTAGGAATTATCAAAGAAATGTAAATTAAAACCACAATGAGACATCATCTTATACCAGTCAGAATAGCTATTATTAAAAAGTCAAAAAAACAGATGGCAGTTTGGATGCAGAGAAAAGGGAACACTAATACACTGTTGCTAGAAATGTAACCTCTATGAGAAGCAATATGGAGATTTCTCAAAGACCTAAAAATGGATCTACTGCATTCAACCCAGCAATCTCACTACTATGTATCTATCCAGAGGAAAAGAAATCATTGTATCACAAAGACACCATCACTCATGTTTATCATAGCATTATTCACAATAGCAAGGTCATGGAATCAACCTAAGTATCTATCAATGGTTGATTGGGTAAAAAAAAAAAAAAAAAAAATGTGGTATATATACACCATGAAATACTATGCAGGCATAAAAAAATAAAATCATGTCCTTTGCAGCAACATGGATGGAGCTGGAGAACATATCCTAAGTGAAATAACTCAAAAATAGAAAGTCAAATACCACATATTCTCACTTACAAGTGGGAGCTATGAGTACACATGGTCATAACAATGGAAATAGTAAACACAGGATTTCAAAAATGGAGAGGGTGGGAGAGGGTGAGGATTGAAAAATTACCTATTGGGTACAATGTTTACTATTTGAGTGACAGGTATACTAGAAGCCCAAACCCCACCATTACACAATATACCCATGTAACAAACCTGCGCACATGTGCCCTGAATCAAAAATAATTTTTTAAAAAAGACATTTCTTTGGAGTCTAAATTTTATATATAGATCAAGGCCATGTTCTTAGACCACAATATCTCAAAACCTGGAAAAATTATTTTTACTAAGTTTGGTTTTATTATTTTACCCTTAGCTGTTATGGAAAGAAGTTTACAAAATCCAGTCCTGCAGCTATTAATCCTTCAACGAAGACTTTCTCTCCAATCTAAAGCACCAAAAACAAACAAAAAACAACAACAAAAAAAAAAACAGAAAAAAAAATTGAGCTCCCCTATGCAACTATTATACAATTTTCATACGTAAATTGTATAACAGATTTATTGCCCTTTTTACTTTGGTTTCTAGAAAATTGGAGAATAAAACTTGTAAGTCAATTTTTAATAACTGTGTAACATCCTGTGGTTTACATACCTGCATTCAAACTACCCTGGCCTCTTGTTTGCATTTAACTTTTCCTTCTTTAACTTTACATAATTTTTATTTTCTAGAGTATTGTATTATATTCATACATGTATATAAATATATGCAAAAATATTCGTAGAAAAAATGAAATAGGTAATATACAAATATGCATAAAAATTGAAATGAAAAGACACGATAACATTTTACCAAGTGTTAAAATCCCAGGTGGATGTGAGGCCATGATTCTGAACATTGTTTGTCAGTCATGGACTGTATTCAGCCGTAAAGGCTTGACAAGGTGGGAAAAACCTCCTATACTTTTAAAATGAATGAAATGTCTGAACACTAAGTAGTCATATACAAAATAATTACCTTAATTTCATATGTTGTTCCAGGATTAAGATTAGTAAGAAGAACTTCCAGACTGTCTGGCTTTGCTCTGACTTGTGTATATACTGTTTGCATCCATGGACAAACTTCCTTATATTTGACAATGTAAGATATAATCCTTCCATTTGGGTTAGGTGGTGTATTCCAAGACAGAAGAATCCCAGCAGATCCAACTCTTTCCCCGGCTAGGAAGACTGGAGGCCCTGGTTCTATTTTTTGAAAACCCACTTTGTTAAAAGGTCAAATAATTGTTGCATTTTCACAAAAACACATAATAACAGTATTTACAAATGTAAAATTTGAAATTTCCAAAGAGCAATATGAGTTTATACTCCCGACAGCTCTGTTACTATTAAAAAAAAAAAATACTATGGGGAATACCAAACACATTATTTTATAAGAATGTGAAAAATGGAATGCTACTAAATACTACATGCCAAATATACTTTTGATGCCAAATCATTTTTAAAAGAAATTCACTTAATGCAAGGCTTACACAGAAAAACTAAGAAAAGACGAAACAGTCTTACAAACGGAATAATCCTTCCTGAGCAAATGTAACCAGTTTATTTTCATGGTTCTGTATTATTTAAATGTTAGCATTAACAGTCTCTCTGATCTATTTCACAAACAAGTATAGAGTAATTATCTTTGCACTTTGAAAGTAAAGGAAGCTGAAGAAACAGCAGAATGCAGGTTCTAAGCAGATCACTTTCTTAAGTTTCCATTTTGCCTTAATTATCCTACACTGTTTTCATGAATTTAATGTACATGTTGCCAATATAAGTATTTCCATCCAGTAGAATTATACTGACTCCATATACTTTACTTATAAAGTAATTTAAAACATATACTCACTTGTTACATTTGTTGTCACTGTTCTACTAACAGGTGAGCTGTATGTTGTAAAAACTGAAGAGATGGTTATATCGTACCTAGTACCAGGAACAACATTGGAAACATCAACCTAGAACACCACAAACAAATGTTGCATTAAAATTCTTTCTGGAAAGCAAGAAAGCTAAAATAAATATATCACTGTAACAAAAATTAACACTTCCCTATATAACTCTGCACTGTTTATAACATCACAATAAGTTCCATACTATTGTAAAATACAGATTTGTTATATAACTTTTTACCAAATAACTTTAAAATAAAAACTTATAAAACATACTGTGTTATCACAGCCTAAGTCAGCATTTCTATCTATCCTAGTTCACTGTCACAAGGAACAACTATTCAAGTCTTGAGAAATCTACAGCCAATGGCTTAGCCCTTGTTTTTAAAGAGTGTATACAAAATACCTGTGTCTCTGAAGTCCCAATAAAAAGTAAAATAAAAATGACAAGAAAATCCATCTTTATTACATTTTTCAGGCAGTAGAATCACATTGATGGCTCTAGAGAGAAATGTTGCCTGCATTAATGATTTAAAGACAGATCCTTCTGGCAAGTACACAATTAATGAGCCTGTATTACTCAATAGCTCTGCCTTTCTTTGTTAAACTATTCATGAACCCTTGGATGACTGGCTGTAGGTTCAGGGTGAACTTAAAAAAGAAAAAAAAAGCAGCATAGATGTTGCTAAGGTAACAGTCCACCGATGCTGAAACTTACACTCATCAGTTTGACATCAACGTTTTTGTCTTCAACTTATGCTTTCAAAAACCCAACCACGAGTAAGTTTTTGTGGTAGATAGGTTTCATAAAATAAAGAACTTTCCTATTAGGAGCAAAATATAAATACAAGTAGACTCGGCAAGTACAATAATGAAAACTATACCTGATATTCTCCACCTCCAAGATCTCTGATAGTAACAAAGCCACTGTTAGGAACAAGATCCACTTGGTACCTTTCCACATGACCAGAGGGTAGGCTCCAGTGCAGAGATAAGGAATGTGTGGAAATATTGAAGGCTCTAAGTTTCTCAGGTTGTTCTGGTTCTGATATTGAAAAATAGAGGTTTAAAATAATGTTATTCTCCTAAAGTTTCAAAAAAATGAAAAGCAATAGTATAGGTTCAAGTTCCAAAATAATCATGTTGTTAGAAATCACTGAGTACAATAAATGATCTCTAACTATATTTGGGTGTTAGACATGTAACTATTTAACAACACCTAGGTTTTAGGTATAACTATCATAAATAATATAACAATTAATTTTCTGTTTCTAAAATCTTTCTTGTTTGCTAAAATCTGCTGGTTGACCAGATTGTTTTTGAAAGCCTATGCTCTAATTGAAAATTTGAATCATTTTAAAACAAAGTAAATATAAACTATTTATCCAATTACTTGGAAATTTACCAAACAGGAGATAATTGGAAAAATATACAACCAAAATTTTCCAGATTTTTTAAAGGGTGAGCATTTCTGATAAATATTTGTTATTTTATCTTTTTTTAAAATTTTTAATGTCTTTTTCCCTTTTCTACGGTGATGATCTGATAAATATTTTGTTAGGTGTTTCTTTAAAAGAAAAGATAAGGCTTCATATCAGAAATGAAATATAGTTTTAAAACAAGTACCAATTGTTTTAGCCATTTCAACCATATTTTTCTACCTTTGCTTCCATTTTTTCAAAAATTTTGTTTATGCTGCCTGTACCTCCTTGAAGGGAGTTTTCCACATAAAGTTCTTCTGATTGGTTGCCATGAGTCAGGTATGCACTCTGCCTTATCTTTAGTGCAGATTCCAGACAAACAATATAGGGGGAGGAAGAAAGATTATGAAGCCAGGCATGTAAAACACGTCTGATGGAGACTCAAGCTAACACTGTTTCTAAAAGAAAGGAGGCTGGAATTAATTTTGAACCTCATTTATCATTTTAAAACCCCACTACCAGAAACGATTTGAAAATGGATATAATAAAATATACATTTTCTAACAAAACTAACAGGGCACATTGCATATAACAGAAATATTAACATAATAGGTTGTTTTCTTGGTGTTTTGGGGAAGAATGTTTCTGAAATAGTTTTTCTTTATCTCCTTTGAAAGTTCTTCTAATGATTATAACATAACTCTGTCCTGCATACCCAAAGCTTATATCAATTGATTAATGTCCACCCCAACATTCTCAGAGTTCCAAACATTCTCTTGGCATCAACCACTAATTGTCCACTATTCTTCTGGTAACTCTAAGAATACTGTAAACCCAAGGCAAAAAATCAGAGAAATACCCAGCCTGTGTTGGGTAGAATTTCTTTGTTAGCTGCTGACATTTTTTCCAAGGTAAATCAGACCTATGCCTTCTGTATTCTCAAGCTTGAGAGAAAAAAAGCTTGATTCTCCTATCTGCTACATTAAAATAGACAAAAAAATCTACCATGATTGATCTATCTAACCAACTGCTACTCACATTTACTGACTTGCGTGAGGGTTTAATACTATTGCTTCAGGGACCCCAGAGAGTAACTAGTATCTATGAAGTATTAGACAAGAAACTAATGAAGACATGGAATAAGACTTTGGAAGAAAAAGGAAGATGTGAGAAGTGAAGCACTAGTTACTGGGATGGCGGTGAAACAGGATGTGGTTTCCTGGACTGAACAACCCTTGCCTACGAATGAACGGTGTCTCACCAAGAGAAGGAAGAATATATTGGTCTGGACAATTGCCAATCTGATCAAGAGGGAAGGCCTGGAATCTTCACAAGAGTTTGGTAAAGGCCTTTCCAAATAGCAAAGTGTATGGAAGCCCTGGAAATGAAAAAGAATAGGAGTAACTGAGGAAAGCCAGAGATTCTGGGATCAAATAAGAAAGGGGAACAGACTGATGATCATGTAGGTCATACTAGAGATTTTAGGGTTTTTAAACTAAATTCAGTGGGAAGCCACCAAAGAATTTTAAGCAGGAAAGCAACGGGGCTTGTTTTTTGTTTAAAATTATAATTTTGAAATATGGGCTATAAATTAGAGCAAGGTAAAAATGGCAGCAGGAAGCTTATTAGTAGGAAATCATGGTACTCTAGGCTGAGAGGAGGGAAGCTTGTCCTCAGAAAAAGGTAGAGGATCTACAGCAATGCTTAAATCATTATGGAAGAGTGCCGCTTTCTGGTTAAGAGCTAGAAGATTCAATTAATTGAAAATAGACTCCATAACAAAGATATAATTTATTCTCCATGGAATTTAATCTCTCAAAAGATAAGAAACTAAAAAACAAAAATACTATTCTCAACCTAATTTTTACTAACCAATAAAAATAACATTGTGAAGTGGAAATGTTTGGAGTTTTAAGAGGAAAAAAAATCATTTCATATTCAACTTAATTAGGGCTGGCAAAAGGAATTCTAGGTTTAATTACATGTTTCTTCCAGACTTTAATTTCCTAAAAATGAATCCTCAGAACCCTGTATCATTAGAGCTTAAGAGATGTTCTGTAATCAAACCACTTTGTCAAATAAGTTCTTTTTAAGTTAAGCAGTTTTCTTTATTGTAGGATATTTTAAAGCCTCAGATATGCTAATATATCTTGTGAGTCTCTAAACCACCACTGTCCAATAAAACTACAAAGTGAGTCACACATGCAATTTTGAATTTTCTAGTAGCCACATTTAAAAAGTAAACAGAAACATGTAAGATTAATTTTAATAATGTATTTTATTTAACCCAATATATCAAAAGCATTATTTCACATATAATTATAATAAAATTATTGAGGTGGTTACATTTTTTTTTCATACTAACTCTTTGAAATTTCATATACATTTTAAACTTACGATACCTCTGAATTTGGACTGGCCATATTCCAAGGTTAAATAGCCACATGCTGCCAAACACTATATATTGGACAGTACAGCTCTAACTATAGCATCTCTTAACTTTTCCCTTGGCATTTCAGTGAATTTACCTAAATTTTATTTTAAGAAGCTGAGAAATAAGATCCGATGGTCTGTGTCTGTAAAGGAAACAGCTCAATAGAGTTGGGAAGACGTCCAATATAAACAAAATCTTACATATCTCAGAACATTCAAAAAGAGTCAGACCTATCAAAATGGTATCAAGAAAGCAAAAGAGTACAACGGGCAGATATTTTAAAATAAAATACTAAGACTTTAAAAGTTTCATCATCATTGTTAACTTTATATTTTCTCTGCACTAACACTGTATCTGATAAGTTTTGAATTTCACTTTTTAATTTTTCTGTGATTAAATTATAGGTCGGACATAATATATGCTATTACAGATAATGAGATATACAAGCAGCAGATTTACAAAATAAAAAGAACTAACTCCTACTAAGCTTATGACACACTTTGCACTGTGCTAAGCACTTTCATATATTGTTTTATGTAACACTTGCAACACCACTATGAATACTACTATTGACATTTAAAAAGTGAGGAACAAAGAATTTCAGTATTCCACCAAGTCTCATAGCTAATAGGTAAATGGTAGAGCCAAGATTTAGACCCAGAGACAAAGTCTCAAGTTTTCAATCACTATGAAAACTGTGTGCTCCTCTAACTTTCACAAAGTGGCTTATAAATAACAGCAGGTTTTAAAATCCTAAATGAATTAATTAATATTTTAGAATAGATTCAACTGCAAAATTGGATGATCTACAATTTTTCTTTCAAGTCTAAGATTATTATTTGAAGGACTTCTAATTTTGGCTTAAGGGATTCAATCTAAATATGTCCCATGCCAGGGCAATGTATACTTATCAAGTGCCTGTAGCTTCCTCATATTTAAGAAATAGGCTAGGAATAAGTTATAAATAAAATAAACATCTTCTAAAAAGTCAGCATGATATCGGATGCCACCAGGGTGTAAAAATCAATTTTTAATACAGACACTGGGCACAGGCCCTAGAGTTGGATTGCTGGGTTCAAATCCTGACTCTGCCTTATAAACAAGACTTTAGGCAAAATACTTAACATCTCCGTACCTCACCGGCCTCATCTATATGGGGATAATAACACCTCACACCTTGTTGTGAGAATAAAATAAGTTAATACATGTGAAGTGCTTAGAAGATAATAAGAACTAAGTACTAAATGTAAGCTATGATTAGTAGTCTATTGCTATTACTACTATTTTTCTCTAAAGGCCCTGGTCATCTCTTAGTTAAACCATCATGTTACCTGTTCTTCATTTCTTAGCTTAGCCCCCTCCTCATATCCACTCAGTGCTTTGCTCAGAATGGATCCCCAAGCATTGCTCCATCATTATCACTCTTCTATTTATAAAAATTAGGACAGCAAAATGTCCTTCTGCTCTGGAGATCACCACCAGGCAACCCAGATTACCATCTTTTCCCATTTCCTCTTATTATACTCATCTCTTAAGTCACTGTACTGTTTTAACAGGGACTTCAATTACTTACCTGCAATATCTCAAAACCATCACCTAAACCGCACTATGCAACCAGAACATCAAGTTCCTACTATTTTATAAAGTGCTCTTTTCTTTAAGTAAAATGAAAACAAAATTCTGTATCTTTTATGAAACTTTCCTGATATTGATACGACCTTGGTTACTTTTTCCTCTGACAAAATTTTCTCTAAGTGAGCAAATTCTGTCACTCACACTAACTGTACTCTTTCCTTTACCTGTGTATAAACAAAATAATTTTTAATATTTTTTTCTTCAATCTTTGCTCAATGATCTATTTGATCTTTGTATCTAACCAAACATATCTGCGTTTACCACTAGTTGTGATTTGCCACACAGGGGACTTGTAGCAATTTTCTAACAAAAATTTTGATTGGCTCAATTGGGAGGATCCTACCAGCATCTAGTGAGTAGAGGCCAGGGATGCTGCTAAACATTCTCTAATTAACAAGACATATCCTCACAAAGGAGAATCACTCAGTCCAAAATGTCAATAGTGGTAAGGCTGAGAAATGCTGCCACAGACTAAAACTTCTAGAATGGGTCCCATTTTAGTGTATTTGATTGTATACTCTACCTATCATAATACTCTGTAGAAGAAGACATTTGACACATGATTTAACATATTTGGTTTTTAGAAATAGATAAGGTATATAGTATCTATTAATATAGACAGATACTCCTCAACTTACAGTGTGGTTATATCCTGATAAACCCATCACAATTGATGTGATATTTTCCACTTGTGATGGGTTTATTGGATGTAACCCTTATGTAAGTCGAGGAGTGTACTGAATGCATATTGCTTCTGCATCATTGTAAAGTAGAAAAATAGTAAGTTAAAGCATTGTAAGTCATAGATTATCTGTATAAATAGAACAAAAATGTGCAAAGTGTTTGACTCTTTTAAGAGTCAAAAAGAATCTCAGAGGTCATCTAATTTAAATTTCTCAGAAACTTGATACCCAAAGACATCAGGTAACTTGCCCAGTAGTACTTAGCTAACCAGTGCCAAATCCTCGAGTAAAGCTGGTACATGAATTCTAAACTCATTCCTTGTTTTGCATTATCACATATATATCACATTTGGGAGAATAATAGTGTATGTGTTAAGCAGCATAAGGCCAACCCCCACAAAAGATGCCCAAATGCTAAACCCTGGAATGGTGAATATGTTGTGTTACATGGCAAAAGGCATCTTGCAGATGGAACTAAGATTATAAACCATAAACAGAGATCAACCTGGATTATCCAGGTAGGTCCAATCTAATCATACCAGCCCATAAAAGTAAAAGAGGAAGGCAGAAGAGTCACATATGATGGGGGGAAAGGGGAGATTTGAAGCCTGAGTGGCAGTGGACCCTCCTTTGTTGGATGTTGGAAGAGGATCACAAGTCAAAGAATGAGGCATCATCTAAAATCTGGAAACAACTGTCAGCTGACAGCCACCATGGAAATAATTACCTCAGTTCTACAACCACAAGGAATTGAATTCTGCAAACTACTTGAATGAGCAAGGAAATTATTCTCTCCTGGAATCTACAAAAAGGAACACGGCCCTATTAGTACCTTGATTCAACCAGAGAGAAGTATGTTGGACTTATGACCTATAGAACTATGAGATAATACATTTGAGTTGTTATAATTTGCTACAGCAAAAATAAGAAACTAAGAAAATGTTGACAGCCAAATAATAAATACCCATACCCTGAATTATCACCATATGTCTGCGACCTCTGGGTCATTTGCCCAATCCATAGCCTTCAAGATCACTTAAGAGTAATTCTCATGTGTTACTCTTGCAATCTTGTACTTTTTTGAAAAATTTAAAATATTCATAGGCTTCATAGCTTCCTTTGGATTTAAAAATTACTCTCTAAATTACTCAGGATAGGATTTTATTCTCTTTACATATTAAAAAACAAAGTCTTTCAATATTGAATTGCTTATAGTTCCAAAAATACACCATATTCATTTACACCTCCATAATTTTGCGTGGGCTGTTCCCTAACTCTGGGAGTCCTCCTTTTCACACACTCCATATCCTCTCTAGTCTGATTAGCAAATTCCTAATCCTTTTACAGACATTACCAGCCCCAAAGAGCTTTCTCCATCGAGGCCATAGAGCTAATCTTTCCCTCTTCTGTGTAACTACAATAAGTTTGGACATACTTCCATTGCTTCACCTGTTGCATTGACTTATCCTACATGTGTTTCCATGCTTGTATTCTTTACTATCCTGTGGCTGTCATAAGACTATGCTTTTTCATGTGTATAACACATATTAGGATGTCAAAGACAAAGAACACATTTTTAGGAGAATAGATGATCTCCAAATACACCACATAATTCCACTAGCTAGATCTCTAATTCAGTGTGAAACTGAATATAATATTAACCTCATTTATTGATCACTATGTGTCAAATAATGTTTTATTCAATTTATATTTCACATGTCATCTCAAAAATCTGCAGAACAGGCCAGGTGCAGTGGTTCATGCCTGTAATCCCAGCACTTTGAGAGGCCGAGGTGGGTGGATCACCTGAGGTCAGGAATTTGAGACCAGCCCGACCAACATGGTGAAACCCCGTCTCTACTAAAAATACAAAGATTAGCCAGGTGAGGTAGTGTGTGCCTATAATCTAGCTACTCGGGAGCCTGAGGCAGAAGAATTTCTTGAATCCAGGAGGCAGAGGTTACAGTGAGCCGAGATCACGTCATTGCACTCCAGCCTGGACAACAAGAGCAAAACTCCGTCTTATAAAAAAAAAAACAACAACAAATCTGCAGAACAGCCCACTAAAATGAGTACTTTTATCCTCTGAAATAGTCTATAGACTGTAAGTTTTCAAATTTCAAAAAACTCCACTGAAATTTTACCTTGAACAATACAATATATAACAGAAATGTGAATTTCTTAAATATCAAAGATAATTTGCATACCTGCAACAACCCTGGTAAACATGCCAGATCCACCAAGGTTGCCTCTTATTCTGTCTACCATTATGTTATATATTACACCATGAGTCACACCTGTAACTGTGTGCTCAGTCACCATTTCCCAAATAAGATAGTCTTTTGCAAATGTTCTATTTGATATATAAATCTTATAATGAGTGAAATTGGTCTTTGTTGTATTCCACATTAAATTTGAAGAAGTATTCACAGCTTTCAAGGTTAAGCCACAAATCCTAGATGGTTCTAATGAAAAGGTAAATTATATGTAAACAGAAATTACATATATATTAGTAAAAATAGAGCAATTATGAATATTATAATTTAAATATCTATGTAACAGTCCTTTAATTTACTCATGTATAATGTTCTTTTTTTTCTTTTTCTTTTCTCTTTTTTTCATGTATAATGTTCTATATGTTTATCTCTGCAAACAGAAAAATAAGATATTACATATGGGTTTTAATTTAAGTGACACAACAATATTCTCTCTAGTTCCCAAATATCTTTCCTTAGTCAATCATAAATCACTCATAATAAAGACATTCCTTTAGCTTTGTGTCTCTTGTAGCCATAAATATCGTTATATAACATAATCAGAATTTTGTTAGCTACCACCAAGCAGATAGCTAGATGCCAAAGAAGATGAAAGAGAATAAGTTATAGAGGGTGTGAGGGCTAGGAGTAAGGGCTTTTCCAAATGTGGCTCTTTTTGTTTACATCAAAGTTTTTAGCATTCCTATATTGCTGCATTTTTAATCTGTTCATCAATGGAACTAATGTTGCTCCTTGCATTATCATTTAGTCTCCACTGAGAGGCAACCTCACAAATTTTCACGAGAACTGTTGATAACTAATATTATTATTCCACCTCACCCAGAAACATTACAAAACCAATTTACAATAAATCTACAAACTTCAGGAAAGAGAAAACAGAAGTACTCTGTTTATCAACCCTCAGGTCAGTAGAAAATGAATTGTGTTTATATTATTAGGGCATAATATATATACATGTGTATACATAGATATTCCATGTATGTAACATATATAACAATATGTACATACAAACATATATGCACACTTTTGGCTTCAGATTATTTTTAAAAACTCTGTGTCACTCTCAGTATATCTAGATATACAAATACTTTTATTAGTTCACATATTTTTGAGTTCTCTTAATCACATTCTTAAGATCATCATTATTTATCAGCTTTTGTGTCTTAAAACAACTATAATCATGCTTAGCCAAAATACTTTCAAGTGTTACAGGACTATAAAACTAAATGCTATTTATGATCTTCCTTACTTGTAGTCACTTTTTTCATTACAGATACACTGTAATCTTTGTCTTTAACTGTCTTCATTTGAAACATGTAGTCCATGCCCAGAGTCATTATTTTTACTTTGGCTTTGTCGCCATAAACAATGACCTTAATCAGCTTTTCCTTTCTGGATGGCATGCAGTAGGATATCTAGAGAAAGAGAAAAGTAACTTTATATTTTCCAAAATTTAAAAAGCACTAACTCTGTAATAATCATATTTACCATAATTACTGCTACAAGGTAGAGGTTGTGATCCTTCCTGTGTTCACTAAGGAATAATTTTAGGCTAGTAGAGGCAGAATAACTCAGTGAAGTTCACAGAGTAATAAGCATAGTCGATTGTCTTAGAAGTTTATGCACTAAAAGACCAATAGACTCCATCTGTTTTTAAAGTTCACATGTATATACACACATACAAACACATATACTGATTTTTAAGTGTATATGCATATAATAGATATATTACATAATGAGTAGGACTTACTCTTCCGCACACCTGAAACAAAAAAAAAAATGTAAAAATGTATTTTAGAGATAGCTAATCATTATGGATAGTACCTACTACCTACTCTCTCAACTCCATGTAAACAGAAGACTATAGGAAGAGAAAGAAAAAAATCAATGGAGTCCCAAGTTTCTGGCCTGGCAGAGAATATCATGGCTTTTCCGTGGCTGCCCACAGAATGGTAAATAGGTTGCTTCTGCACACATTCTGACTCCAGCTAAATGAGGAGGGGCCCATGTGTATCACTAGCATACATCTAGAGTGCCTGCTAGAGGGATTGACATCTCTCAATTGGACAGATACTTAGGCAGCAGACTTCCTGCTCTGCCCTTATTCCTTACGGAGCAGAGCAAAGGGAAAATAGAAAGAGAAAGCAGAACAAAGAAAATGTTGCTGTGGAGCAATTTGTACACCCACCTTTGCCTGAACAAAAATGCCAGAGTCTCCCATGGGTCAAGTATGACCACAGAGAGTGATCAGTCTTGGATCATCTTACCATTACCCAACCCAAGAAGGCTGGTCACTGTGCAAGAAGACCTAGCAGCAAAAACCAGTGAGATGTGATGCCAAAGGAAGGCGCTAATAGGAGTTACAAATGTTGAACCTGAGCTGGGTCTGCCAAGTCAAGGAAATAGGCAATAGAAATAACCCCCAAGGTCCTCCAGAAAACTCACATATGTGCCTCAGGAGACAGCCAGTGTTTGAAGAACTGTCAAACAGATGTCAGCGAAAGCCAGTCAGTATAGTCAGGGGAGTAGTAAAAAACAACAAGAGAGAGAACTACAATAATAGACACCTGAAATAGAAAAGGCACTTCAAGTTCTTGTTGCATAGATTAGTGAATAAATGATAAATTTACACTACATTCTGGTCCATCTTTCATCATAACCTAGGCCAAGTCTACATATTATTCATTAAAACTCTGAGAGTGAGCATTGCCTTTAGAAATTTTCAGTGGTGTAATCTGATAATTCCAATAACCTGGAGTGTTTTTAATTCATTAAAAGCTACTTATAACAATTTTTATTCTTCTTTATTCCATACTTCATGTTTGTAGAATGCAAAGAAAGATATGTCAATTTTATAAGTTATTTAAACTTTATTATGCTTTGAAAAACAGCTATTATGTGGTAGAAGTCAAACAAATTTCCTAAGCAGACATAGTTATCACTGTCTTGTGGGAAAAGTGCTTCATTAATGAAGAAGATAATCCTGAGGTCTAGAAGCATACCATTGCTTATTGATTCATAAGGTGTCACTGATAATTACTTTACTTGTCTAATACATGTAGTGAGTAGAATGCTGAGAACTTCTGGTATGAAAAAGGATGGTAGGAGAAAATGTCATGCAATTATAGTAGAATATAATCTTAATAAAGTGCTAAGTTCAGGCACAGTCACATTAAGACATTACCGAAGGGTAGAAGAAAAAGAAACTGTAGTGATCTAATGATAAAAGTATTTGACTAATTTTTTAAAATGTAATTCAAAAAATAGATGATTATCCCCTCCAAAAATTATGTAGAATACACATGCCTAATAGAAATTCAATTTGTGCTTTATTTCCACTTTTAAAGCATAGTTTGGAGGCATGTGATGATTAATTTTAAATGATTAAAGAAATGATCCCAATTATCCAAGTGCACTTCGCTAAGCAACCAGGATACTGTTACCTAATTCATTAAAATTTAACAAATAATCTAATTGACCAAGAAAGAATCAGATAACCATTAGTGATATAATGTTTTCAATAATAATATTCTGAACCTTAAAGATTAATATGTTACCTTCAAATCAGTTTCACTTAGTAACATACATAATTTATATCTCTGAAAAAAATGTGCCCAAATAGAGTAAAAAGTAATTGTATGGTTATATATTTAACTGACAACAAATGAATTTATGGCCTCAGTTAACCCCACAGAAGATCATTCCATTTGACATTTGCCTTAAGATATAAGAATTAGAACAAACAGAAAAGGTTAAGAAACATAAATCTTTTACAATTAATATTAAAAATGCTTAGGCTTTTCATTACAGAATACCTATAGTGAATATAGGAATGAATTGAACCATTCTGGAAAGGATGGAATTTTTCATGAGTGATTTATTATTCAGGATGCCCCTATCATTGGATGACATTTATAAATGACAAATAGAATACTAATCCCTGACTTTGTGACCTTGCTAGTGTAGAGTATCCTCACCTCTTTTCCATGAGCATGAATCTTACCTGTTATTAAAAGGTCATCTCAAGTTCCACCCTTTCCTGATAACTATATTCAGTATTGATATATTCCCTCCATAATCACTCCAAGCATATATGGAAACACTAGGTATATAAACTGTTATTTACTCATCATCTATTGAACATCTATTAAAGGGGGTTAGCATTATTCTAGGTACTAGAGATACTGTGTAAATAATACAGAAAGGGCTTCTGATTGTAGGAAAGTTACATTTCTCTGGTGGCAACTGATAACAAGCAACTAAATGAACAAATGAATGTGATAACTCAGCTAAATAATAGAGTGACTACTAAGAGGGATTTTATTTAGATTTGGTAATCAGGGAAGGATATAGGGAGATTATATTCGAGCTGAGAACTCAGTGACAGAAAAAGGTTAACCAAAACTGGAGGCAAGATGCCCGTGCAATGGGAATGTCAAGCATTAAAACCAAGTAGGGTGGGTGTGCTTGGCATGTTTGAGGAGGAGAGAGATATATACGATTGACACATAGTAACTGAGTAAGCTGGATAGTTAGACAAAAATCCAATCAGGTGAGATCTTGGAAACCATGGCAAGTGTAGATTTTATTTGAAGAGCAATGGAAATCCACTAGAGGATATTCAACCAATGTTATATGAATTGTAAGGAAATCACAAGTGGAAATAGAGAAACCAGTTAAGAGAAGAAATGCTATCATTCATCATCTAGGCTGCTGGTCTTGGTAAGAAAGGATAGTGACTGTGGACCGGGCGTGGTGGCTCATGCCCGTAATCCCAGCACTTTGGGAGGCTGAGGCGTGCAGATCACGAGGTCAGGAGTTCGAGACCAGCCTGGCCAACATAGTGAAACCCCGTCTCTACTAAAAATACAAAAAAAATTAGCCAGGTGTGGTGGCACGTTCCTGTAGTCCCAGGTACCCGGGAGGCTAAGGCAGGAGAATCGCTTGAACCTGGGAGGTGGGGAGGTTGCAGTGAGCCGAGATGGCACCACTGCACTCCAGTCTGGGTGACAGAGCAAGACTCTGTCTCAAAAAACAAAAAACAAACAAACAAACAAAAAACAAAAAGAAGAAAAAGTAAAAGTAAAAAAGAAAGGATAGTGACCATGACAAGAGGAGTGCAGAGGAGATATAGAAAAGTAAACACATTCAGAAGCTGTTTCAGAGGTAGAAATGGCTAAAATAGCTGAGAGATTGATGGATAAGTGATAGGAGGAATCAAAGACAGCTGAGCAAGTGATTGAAGAACAAAGGAAAACTACAAATTTTACCTTTCATTCACCAAAACATTTATTGATTCCTGCTATGCCTCAGACATAGGTCTCAGTAATAGTATATAACAGTGACCAAAGTAGACAAAACATCTGACTACAGGGAATTCGCATGTCAGAGCATTTGCAAAGTGCATTATCTTATTGAATTCTCACAGTAATTTCGTAGAGTAATAAAAATAATCTTCATTTGTCAGATGAAGGAATAGAACCAAAGAGGATAAAGATTTGCCCAAGGTCTCAGAGTAGGGAGTGAAGTCAGAATTTAAAGCAAGGAATTCCAGGGTCATTACACTATACTGCCTACCACACCTTGTAAAATTACAGACAAACTGAATGTGCACATGTATATAAGACTGCCTCGCATTAGAAGGCTACCACATGAGGTCTGGAAGGAAGAAACTGTGGACAAATAAAAGGAAGTACTGCTTTATTCAGTACATAGTAACTTTGGAACTCCACTCTTAAGGAAAGCTAAAAGATTCCTCAAGGAAATGGCATAGGGATGTTAGCACTTGTGCATCAATAATAACAATCAAAGACAGCATGTTAAAAGTAACACAGAAAAAGTTAAAGGAAAGTTTCATAAAAAACTCTGTGTAAGAAAATGTCATTCCCTGCAGATGGGATCAGAGAGGCATCTGGGAAGAAATGGGATTTCAACCGGACACTGATGGGCCAATTTTTGCCATTCTTTCACTTTATCATTTAATCCAGATGACAATAGTCACTCTCTGTAACTATGCTGTCCAATATGATAGCCACTTGCTATCTGTGTCTATTGAGTGTTTAAAATGTGTTTAGCCTCAATTGAGATGTGTTCTAAGTGTAAAACAGACACGAGATTTTGGAGAATTCGTATGAAAAAGTGATGTAAAAATATCTCATTAATGCTTTTTATACTGGTTACATGTTAAGATTTTGAATATATTGAGGTAAAATAAAATATATTACTAAAATTAATTTTACTTCTTTACTTTTTAAAATATTTCTACTAGAAATTTTAAACTGTGCATATGGTTCACTTTTGTGGTTCACTTAATACTTTATTTCTGTTGGACAGTGCTGCCTATAATAAAAATATACTCAGGGTTCATAAAAAACAGCTGAAAGGTATAAGAAAGAAAATGGCAAACTTTCGTAAATATTCTGTGTCAACTGCCTGATGTTTTCTAAATTCACAATGAATCCTTTTAGGTCTTAAATATGCATGCCAACATTTATTTTCATGCTTGGAATAGACTATACCTTCAGTTCCATTACAGTTCTGAGATTCTTTTTTTTTTTTTTTTTTGAGACGGAGTTTTGCTTTTGTTTCCCAGGCCCAGACTGGAGTACAGTGGCATGATCTAGGCTCACTGCAACCTCCTTCTCCCAGGTTCAAGCGATTCTCCTGCCTCAGCCTCCTGAGTAGCTGGGATTACAGGCACGTGCTACCATGCCTGGTTAATTTTTGTTATTTTTGTAGAGATGGGGTTTCACCATGTTAGTCAGGCTGGTCTTGAACTCCTGACCTCAAGTGATCTGCCTGCCTCAGCCTCCCAAAGTGTAGAGATTACAGGCATAAGCCACCACGCCCAGCCAGTTCTGAGATTCTTTTAAAGGATATAAATCTCTGCACTCCCATCATTCATGAAAAGAAAGCCGGAATCTAATACTTTCAGGGAATTACTCACTAGAATACATATTTGGTGTTCAAATGAATTTCACAGTTTGTCCTTATCTTTTGAACTGTCAGAATGCTGGGCAAAACAAAATAGGATATCTGTTTTGTAAAGAAACTTGTATTTTCAAATTTATTACCAGAATATTACACGCAAGTATATCACTAAGAGCTAAATTCTTCTCCTGAAAAAAAATTGAATTTTTCTTCTCCTGAAAAAAACAAAATTGATTGAAGTTAATATATGTGAATCTGTTAAAAATTTAAGGTATGTGTGTCCTTACGTTCTCTACAACATAGACTTTAATGATCTTACATGCTGCACAGACGCCATTATTTTACATTGCTAGAGAATGTTTAGAGAGTTTGGTGTTCTGAGGACCCTGCAGAGACAAATGGAATTTACACCGCAGTAGTAGAATTGATAATACTTGGTGACTGAAGACGGTATTTGTTTAAGATTGTTCCCTTTTGAAATTTACATTGATGAATCAATCAGATCTTTAACACATAGGACCCCTTCCTTTTGGTTTCAGGGAAAGAGAGTTATCTGCTCTTCCCAAGGCTAAAGATATTCAGAGGCTTGATCTAACCTCCTCTAGTTCTCTAGAATATACCACGAGGACAAGAAATTGTTGAAGGAATGAATTTTTTGAATTTGCATGTTGAATTTGTTAAATTAATAAAATTGTTTTTGTTCTCAAAATCATTCAACTAAGTCTATAGGCATACATAATACCCTCATTCATTAAAAAAAAAAAAAAGTCTTCTTGTTGCTTATTTCTTCAAATCTTAAGCATAACAATAAAGAGACCAGCTCCATTTGTTTTGTTTCACTGGATCTGGATTGGCTTTCTATTCCAACCTGGGATAATTACATTCCCTTCTTTGGGAATTTAGGGAGAAATTATCTGTATTGGTGCCCATTTGTGCTTGGAAGTTGTATATGGCATTCTTCTATTCACCACATGAATTGCTCAGCAGAAAACGTTGGTCTTCAGGGAAAAAAAAAAAAAAAACAATAAGGCCAATAAGCAGAAAGAAGTAACCAGACAAAAAGAAAATAATCCCTGGGTTCTCAATGACCTTAAAATAACTGATTCCAATTCTTTCCAACATCCAGTTCTACTGGTCTTCATAAGGGACTCTTGCATTAATATTTTTTTTCTTTATTGCTTAAACTATTTTAGGTTGTTTTCTGTTATTTGAACTAAAGTTACCATCTCCTACCACTGGAAACATTGATTGTCCCCACAGACTACCAAGCAATATTGGTATACTAGAAGCATTTCCATTTGCAAACCATAAGATATAGAACGGGTATAATTTGTTCTCATGCCCACTGCCAGATTACATTATTAACAAAAAGGCAGTGAAAATGTACATATTTACCTGATGAATAACAGACAGTTGGAAAGTGCTATTTAGGCTAAAAGTCTTCTACTGTCTAGGCTAAAAGTCTCCATCCAATTAAATCTCTAGGATGGGACGGAAAGAGCATGTGGCAAATCACGTGGCTGTGACTTCTGGAGTCTTTGTGCCAGCCAATGCTGTCACAGGAGCATTATCCTCCAGCACCACCACTCCTTTATTCACTTTCTTGGTACTACGTAACTACATATGTACTTGTTTATGTCCACCAAAAAACCAACTCCTCGAAAATCAAGTGTCAGTTTTACACACATTTAAATACTTTCCATAACAACTCTGTACTTTTAAAGAAGTAAATACAAGAATTACTTGGGGGAGAAATCCTACATTAACGAAGTGGCACAATATTTTCTAAAACCATTAATGTAAAATGAATGACAAAAAGAAGGAGTGAAATAAAGACCTGGATAAACATCAAGATGGTATGAGAGCATCAGTGTTATTTACCTGAAACTTTTCAAACCCTCCTTCTGGTAGTTTCCAAGACAAACATACCGTGTTTTCTCCTTGCCCCAAAATTAGCAAATCTGATGAGTCTGGATCTAAAGAAATGAAATAAGACACCAGGACATCTTTTAAAAGACATTTCTACCACTAAATTATCTAGGCTGAACCAATAACCTTGACTTTGAAGAGTAGTAGATATGAGACATAAAACCTAGGCTTATCCAGTCAATTTTAGCACTAAGTGACCATGTGCAAGCTATTTACCCCAAGTCTAAGCTCTCTATCTCTACAAGGAAAGAGAAAAAAGAATTTCTGGAAAGCCTTTTCCAATAATAAAATTATGGATTTTCCCATTTATTTTTCTCACAGCAGAATTCAACTTTAAGTTCTTACAATTGATATTGTTTACTTGTAATTTATATACTGAATAAAGAAATATATCTCCCCTCTTTAAGTTCACAAATTCCTTTTCTCTGTAACCACTTTACCTGAGATAGTTCTAGAAGCTTATTTTCCAAATTGGCAACATGCCTCTATTTCAAACCTATATTGCAAATTAAACTATTGTATTGCTTTCCTTTGCTAGAAGAAATGTAATGTTAACATTTTATTAAAATAATTTCACCTTAAAAATTCAAATTTTGAATTTTTTTGCCCCTACTTACATACTGATTTAAGTTTATTAGAATTCATCCCTGTGGTAGATTTAACCTGAATCACTGACTCATACTCCTTTATATTCTGTTTCTATAATGCAATTCCTTTACAATTGGAATTAATTTATTGTCCCATAATATATTTTAACTCTATTTTGTACATTTATTAATATTCCATCTACTTCCAAATTGACTTGAGAGGACTTGCAAATAAACAAAGGTAACTAAAAAGATAAAAATATCAATAATATATAATAGAAGACAAAAGACAGATTGCAATATGGGAAACATTAAAGAAAGGTTACCAGACTTGTTTAAGAAAACATAGTCAAAAAGGCAACAACATCACGAACAATGGAAAGTATTATTATTAACCTCAGGTTAGAAATAAGGAACTTGCAGTGCAAACAGAATACGATTTTCACAAAGTCACAGAGCTAGAATGGGTAGAGTTAGTCTTTCCTATAACATAGTGGCCTTTCCACTGAAGCACAAGGGTTACAAAGTCAGAATTTGATGTCAGAGAAATGTGAGTTCAAATTTCTATCATCTTGTATAAGTGACTGAAATTCTCTAAGGCTCTGTTGCTTCTTCATTTGAAAAACATGTACAAAATATACATCTCATTATGACTGGTAGAATAAAGGTTGTCATTCAGAATGAAGTGATATAAAGCATAGAAAATACTTAGCAGAGTACCTGATAGAGGCTCTCAATGTGATGCAATCAATGTGATGATGACCATGGTGATGATGATGACAATGAGAATGACAACACCCAAATCTAAGCAGCAACTAAGCTTTCACTGATATATAATAATGAGCTATCTTTTTTAAAAAATTGAAAACTTTTCTCATCTATTTCTGATGTTTCTTTGAATGGTCTTTATGAGAGTCAGCAGGGTCATATCAGTTTTAGATGCCTGGGATAAAATCTCACCTTCAACAATGAGTTATGAACACCTCTGAGCCTTAACCTACATTTTGGGTAGCCTGCAGAGATTTGATGCAGTTACTGAAGCACATAATACCATGCTGGTGTATAATCATACCTCAATTTTTTTTAGTTTATTTTCACAGAATTGATTTGACCATTGCTGCATTTTAAGTGCTTCCCTTCCTTCACACTGCAACTTCTGCAATCGAGCCTCTTCTCATAACTAAGAGGACCTTGGTACTTGAGCACACTTTCATAGGACTCGTCCCCACAAGCGAAAGGACTTTCTGAAATAGCTACACATGTTCAGAGCAAGCATGTAAGTCAAGTTATGCTAATAAGGTCAGAAGAGGCAAACAGAACCCAAATAATTCAATCAAAAAGACAGTATTTTTTGAATAAAAAAAGTCTATATTTTTTCATGCCCCAAGTTTATTTTCATAAAATGTTAATATAGTCCAAGTACTAGAAAAATATTATTTCATGCCAATAATACCTTAGGGTTTTAAAGTACTTTACATTTTCATGAAGAGTTTCATATTTCACTTTAGTAACAGGTTATTTTACCTAGGCAGGAATAATTACTCTCATTTCCTAAGTGAGAACATAGTTGTCTTGCCTAAGGTCACATAATTAATAAGTGATAGAGGCAGGAACATATCTCAGGCATTCTCGATGTAAATGCAGTGCTCCTTCTCTTCCAGCATATATAAACCACTTTCTAGTCATTCATTTCTAATTAGGCATTGTCCTTAAATACAACTATGTCTCTCTTCTTTTTACCCATGAAAAGTTAATTAAATATAAAATGAACTTCCAAGTGCTAACCATGAGGACAGTAGGATGGCTTCTTTTCAGTCCCTTGTTAGTCATAACACTAATTAAAAATTCAGTCCCTGGAGAAAGGCTCTTAAATGTGAATGTGCTACAGGTTAAAGAAAAGTGACATATTAAAACATTTAGCTCGGACACATTTGGAGAACTCCATTTTCTTACCTGCAGAAAAATTTGTATGTTTCATTTTTAAAGTATCTATCATGGAAATAATTTGCTATGCTTAGGCACAAATGGTTAATCAAAAATCATATCTTCTTACAGAGAAATTTTAAGTAAAAAATAATGTATCATACATATGATAATATTCTGAATTCATTATTTATTTTCAGAAATAATTTGTTACAATATGTCAGACCTAGTTATTCTGATCCCATTGTAGTCCAAAAATTATCTTGCAAAATTTTCTCGTTTCTGTTTGTATTATCCCATTAAGAGAGCTTTCTAAAAACATATATAAGATGTTAATTTGTGTTCCATGTTAACTTGATATAATTTCTTTTCAATATTTTCATACCTCTTAGTGGAGGGCAGAACTTCTTCTTTCATTAAGCTTTCACTGGATATGGAAACAATGTAACCATCCAGAAGACTTCTAGCTGAAGGCCAGCTAACAGTTACTGCACTTAGGGTTCTGCTATGTTTCATAAATTCAGCTGCACTTGGGGCTATATCATTTGAAACAGACAGTAAGAGAACATTTTCTATAGCACAAAGCACCTGCCAGCCCTGAACTGCTCTCAGGAATTGACTCTATGCAAACCCTGAGGATAACCGAGGCACTCCTTTTTGTTAAAATGTAATTTGATTTCATTTAATTTTAAGTTCCAGGATACACGTGCAGGACGTGCAGGTTTGTTACATAGGTAAACATGTGTCATGGTGGTTTGCTGCACCTATCAATCCATCACCTAGGTATCAAGCCCCACAAGTATAAGTATTTATCCTGATGCTCTCCCTGCCCCGCCTCCATGACAGCCCTAGTGTGTGTTGTTCCCCTCCCTGTCTCCATGTGTGCTGATTGTTCAGCTCCCACTTATAAGTGAGAACATGCGCTGTTTGGTTTTCTGTTCCTGTGTTAGTTTGCTGAGGATAATGGCTTCCTTTTATTCTACCTGCTAGATACGAGAAGTTAAAAGTATTGTTTTAAAACAGCCAGAATTATTTTAAACTTTGAAATCAAATACATGTGTGTTTTAAGGGCACAAAATGTGTCCCAGTAGCATTGTACTCAAAATGTCCCTAGCCTTTAATATGCAGGAAGTAGATCATACCTTAGTCTCGTGTAATCACTGATTTCAGAAATATTTAATTATTTTTAGCACTCATCCTAATTAAATACCAAAGACTGCCAAGTCTAATTAGCAGGAAAGTTAATTGCAATCTGAATATGAAATGCCTCCCTTCTTTCCTGAGGGAAAAAAAGTTAAATTAAATAGTGTATAATGGGTGTATTGTTTTCTCTTTAAAATTCTCCCATATATGAGAAAAGAATCAAACTGTGAAGATATTCTCTCTCAATCTCATTCTTTCTTATTACAGTAAAAGAATACCAGACATGGCCAGGTTCTAAATATATAAATCAATGTACCCATTGCATCAATGTCAAGAATAACTAAAATAGTTTAGTAGAATACTTGACAATTTTACTTTACTAGATACGACACCTTATACATTTGCATGCATCTTTCCCAGTCATCCTTTATTTCATATGATTACCATGGGATAGATCACCATCTGCCTTCGGGAATAAAATGTTTACACTGGCAATGTGGCACTTCATTATCTGCCTAATGGAAAATGGGGTAATTACATCACAAATGGAAACTCTGGCCAGACAATATGCAGTTAGCAATGCTACCATCTGACAATACACACTTAAAAGGATGTTGTGATAACTCATACTAAGGAAAAAGAAAAAGATACAAGAGACACTGCCCATAAAGAAAACCTGGGAAGAATGAACTACTTACTAACCTTCCCTTAAAGGACCAAGGAAATATCTGAACATGAAAGAAACTCCTAAGGTGCCTACATAGGCTTACCTGTCTGTATGTCTTTTATGTTAGCAGTAGTGTCTTTAAAACCTTCTTTTTCAGTCCGAATTGAAAAGGTGTACACTGTGGCAGGATCCAGGTTAGAGAATATTGCTGCTTCTTGAACCACCTTCTGAACCTATCAATCCAAAAGAATACATTATCAAGTGGTGTTTAAGAAAAACTCCACAATTGAACACAATTAGGAATTATTTAGTTTCACTACTATACAATGTAAGAATGCAGTAATGTTGGTTTCAGCATGAAAGATTCAAGTTTAATTCCTCCAAGAGCTCTTTATAACATACCATGAAAGCAGCAGCATAGTTTATGCATGTGATTTCATAATGCTGGAAATTCCCAGCAGCTCGATTCCAGAGAATTTCTATAGAAGAGTCTGTAACTTTGCCTTCATGGATATTCAGTTGTGCTTCCAGACCTATCCAAACACACAACAAACTTAAATTCCTCTTGGAAATTTCCTAAATTTTTTTAACTTATCTCTTAAAAGTGAATAAAAAACATAATGACAAAAAGAACAATAGTTTATTAATTAATCTATGCTTCTATCCTAATTAAAAATAGTTGTTTACAGATTCAATGACAGTTTGTAAAATACGGTAATCAGTTCCAATACTGAAAGCCATTGTAAATACCATCACATACAGCTAATTTTGATGCTGTAGCAAAAAACTACATAGGAACAAATTCACTGAAGAAAACACATAATATTCAAGAAAACAAAAAGAGATTAAAACTATTAACATAAGCTGAAAAGACAACAGAGAAAGAAATATGAATTTTAGATAAGGAAGTGAAAGTATCCCCTTTGTATCAAATATTTGCTGAAGCTAAAAATAAATTGTATCTGATGAGTGTTAATGTTTATTTTTCCCATTTTAAAGATTTAATCTAGCATAAGGAAAAAATTATTTCAGAAGATGGGGAAAATGGCAGCTTTAAACTATCATCTTACATATTGATTTATTTTGCTGATTGATATCACAGTATTGATGTATTTAGATAATCAGGTAGTAACTTTGTTTAAAGACAAGAACTGCCAAATACAAAGACTGTAGCCCATAATGATTTATAAAGTAATGAAGACAGGCAGAGAATACAGATATAAAAAGTACATAGAAATTGAAAGCAAAAATAAAATATAAATAGGTTTTGAAATGATTATAAATATGCTAAAATGCTGTCAAAATAATGTGATTTCTGACATCAGTTTGGGAGTATTTTGTAGACAAGTTGAATTTAACCAGAAATGGAAAGGTTACAATTTGTGGGAGCAAAGATACATGGCAGCCTCGTGACCTAGATGGATATACATAGAGACAGGAAGAGCAAATAATAAGGTAACTGGACATGTTATAAGTCAGAATTATGTTTTTAGGACTCCATGTGATTTTGGTTTGTATAGCATTTATTACTCTTCATCATTAATTTTGACATATACCGGATGGATATTTTAGATAAATTGTATGCGTTCCAAATGTTTAATATTAATATATGCAGAATTTGTAAGTGATTTAAAGAGAAGATAAAACAATATGAATCTAAAAATGCAACTATTCATATAAATAAACACCCAGCACACATATATAATAACAAACATTAATTTTTTTATTATTATTATACTTTAAGTTCTAGGGCACAAGTGCACAACGTGCAAGTTTGTTACCTATGTATACATGTGCCATGTTGGTGTGCTGCACCCATTAACTCGTCATTTATGTTAGATATATCTCCTAATGCTATCCCTCCC
>NW_012104865.1:541660-548055 GCF_000951045.1 Mandrillus leucophaeus | reverse complement strand
TAGTATAGTTTGAAGTCAGGTAGTGTGATGCCTCCAGCTTTGTTCTTTTGCCTTAGGATTGTCTTGGCAATGCGGGTTCTTTTTTGGTTCCATATGAACTTTAAAGCAGTTTTTTCCAATTCTGTGAAGAAAGTAATTGGTAGCTTGATAGGGATGGCATTGAATCTATAAATTACCTTGGGCAGTATGGCCATTTTCATGATATTGATTCTTCCTATCCATGGGCATGGTATGTTCTTCCATTTGTTTGTGTCCTCTTTTATTTCACTGAGCAGTGTTTTGTAGTTCTTCTTGAGGAGGTCCTTCACATCCCTTGTAAGTTGGATTCCTAGGTATTTTATTATCTTTGAAGCAATTGTGAATCATCATCTCCACCCAAAAACTCCTTAAGCTGATAAGCAACTTCAGCAAAGTCTCAGGATACAAAATCAATGTGCAAAAATCACAAGCATTCTTATATACCAACAACAGACAAATAGAGAGCCAAATCATGAACAAATATTAATTTTAAATATTCAAAAAGCTTAGGAAAATATACACTTTTTTCCAGACAAATGTCAGTATGGGGAATAGCAAGCACAGTCTTAGATCATGTGCTCTAAGATATTATCAGGTCTCCTAGGCTCAAAAAATAAAATTTTATTCTCATAATTGGCTTAAAATTAGCCACATTCCTTGCTCTTTGATTAAGTCATTTAAAGTTCTGGTTTAAATGCAAGCATTTCTTTTTGTGAAAGGACAGATAAAAAAATTCTTCAGAGAGTTTCAACTTTCCATAGATTTAGCTCTACCTGTACACAGGCAATGAAAGATCTGGCTCAATAGTAAGGCATTTAAAATTACCTTAAAAGATCCTTGAAAATGATTACATTAAACTAAGTATAGACTCCTCATTTGAAATGGTACACAAAATTGAAATCAAGAAAAAGCTTTGCAAGTCTTAAAATACTTACATGTTTTTACTGCAGGCACATAATACGTATCACTTAATTTAGTCCCACTGATAATGGAAACAAAGAAATTATATTCTGTGTCTGGGGCTAAATTGTCAACAGTTATTTTATTACCATGGTGTAAAGCCATGGTCACATTTGCCCCTCCTTCAATTACAATACGTATTCCATCAAACACTCCAACGTCGGGCATTTGAACAAATAAGATTACAGAGGTACTACGCCTTTCACAGGGGATAACAATCCAGACTGGTTTGGGCTCTGAAAGATAAAACGAGATTTATAATTAGTACTTTTTTAAACGTCAATCATATTTCTCTGCATTTTATCTAGCATGTTCCAGAATTTGTGAGAATATAAATGTTTATGCATTAAACTTATGTCTACTATGTTAGCATTAGACAGAGAAATAAGGTAGATATTCTGACAGGTTATACATACATGAAACTGAAAGTACATAATTAACTTTTATTTACGGATTATCAGTAACAATCACAAGAAACACAAATCTGAGATTTTTTCATTATGTTTTACCTTTTAATCTATTCATTAAGTAAATGTTTTTGAGAACCTATATACAAGGATTAGTGCTCAAATAAAGTAAATAAGGCCAGGTTCTTGCTTTCAAAGAGTTCTCAAATCTCAGGAAAGAGATTCGTAGATTATTAACTAGAATCTCAAATAGTCAGACCTGAGCTAGTGACATGAACAAAAACTTGCTTAGAACAGAGGAGGAAATCACCAATTTTAGCAGAGATAATTGGGGAAGGCTTTCCAGAGTTAACGATGTTTTATCTGAGTCTTGAAAGAGTACAAGTTTACCAGAAACAGTATGTGTGAAGGGGAAAGGGGAGTAATGAAGGAATTCCAGGAAAAAAAAAAGATAATCAGGGGCAAGGCATAGAAACCAAAAAGGGCATTGTCATGTGTCCAAGGAATACCAAGTTCTTTTAGCTCTTTAATAGCAGGATATTCTTTGGTAAGTTACTTAGCCACTCTGCCTTGGTCTTCTTCTCTAAAATGGGAAGGAGACTAGTATCTACATTGCAGAGTCACTGTTTTGATTACATAAGAAATTGCATTCATATATAAAGTACTTAGAGTAGTGTCAGGCATGCAGCAGGCACTCTGGGTGGCTGAAAGATGGACTGCATGGGAGGAATGAGACGGGGCATACAAGGGCCACCTCTGAGGCTGAATGCATCTGTAAGGGGCTTTGCATGCCATGCTGTGGAGGTCAGACTGTATCCTGGAGGCAACAGGGATTTTGAGCAGGCATGTAATTTCATTTTTAGAAACACATTTTTGGCAACAGTTTGGAGGAAGGATTCATTTACATTTTACACTCTCCTTGACCTCTGCTAAAGATTTTGATTGTACCTCAATTCTCTACTGTGCTATTTAAAGCAGATTTAAAATTTGAGATAATTTCTAGTCACATTATTTCTTTCTCAGGTCAATTTTAATTTCAGTACGATTTGTGGGTGATGGGGATAGCATCCAGTATTTCCTTAAGCCTGCATTTCTCCCAAGCAGATATCTTCTCCTAAAATATACAATCTGAAAATGAATTTTTTCCCTCCAGAGCATAATTAGATGGCCTTTCCTTTTCAGTTTTATTTGCAACATCTGGTTTGATACAATGGAAGTTGTTCTAAGTTACTGTTAAATATTTGATAATGTTATTCTGCTACTTTACCCAGAGCCAGTACTTTATGAAAGAATGTCCACACACACACCTATAATGAGAATTCCAGAACATAAAATCAGTGCAATAGCTCTACACATTTTTGTGAGCTGCAACTTGCAAATTTTTTGCCTTTTCCATTCTTGCTGGTGATGAGGAAATGTTCAATAAATGAACCATAACCAATTCCATATGGTGTACTACTGGGTTTCAAGGCACTTTTATCATAGTTTTCCTTCTCTAGTTACATTATGTTAACTTTTATTTTTCCATCATCACTAATATCTTCTGTGGGTTTTCTCTTTAAACTCTACACAGTCCCCTTCAGTTACAAAGGTCTTACAGTTACTATGACATTCCCCAGACAAGAGTAACATCCCACACACATCTAATACATATGGATCTGTGGACAATGATCTATGAAAGCTTCCAAGTGTGGCTTAAGCAGGAATTAAAAGATCTTGGGATGGTAAATGAGTGATGAGTATAGTCATAGAGCCAATTCATTTCCATGTTGTTCGGCACTGAAAACATTTTCTAAAAAAGAGAGGAGACTTTAAATAGGCATGGTCTAGTGTAGGTTCTAAAACTATATAAAAATCAGCGTCATCCCCTCTAGTGGGTAAACATGGGGTTTTCCATCATTTCTACCTGTCCTAGAAAATAAGTCAAACTGTATAATGCATGATACTATAGTCACCAAAGCTGGAAAGGTGTAGAATAGGACAGAGTTCTGTCTTGTCTTAAAAGTTATATCCTGATCTGGAAAAATCATATGAGAAAAGATTTCACGAAAAAAAAAGAATAAAAGAAACATATTGCCACATACTGGGGACTTTCGGCAAGTTTCTACCTCTGGACTGTGATTTCTATCCTGATCTGTTGTCCTGCAAAAGCTTTATCAAAAGAAATGGTAAGATCAGGGGCTACATATGATTTTTTTTTTCAATATGAGGTGAACTGAACTAGGCCAATTTCAAAGGCTTTTATTATAGGCAAGGTAGAACAAAGTCTGAGGGATGCTCCTATCATAAAACGTATTCTCCTATGTCAAGAGGAGAAAAAGGGAAATTCAAACACCAGCTCTCCAATAGCTCTTTCTCCCTCAAGAAAACCTGGGTATAGTTAATTCCTCCAACAAAGAAAGATCACAGATTGCTGAAATGGCTTTACTTCCCACTGTGCATGGCCATAGCTCCCCAAGGCCACCACTCCACTCCTATTGAGAAATAAAAATCACAACAAACACTCTTATAGCAATTATTTGGTGCCAGGCATCAAGTCCTTAAATTACATTACCTTCATAAAATGGATAAGATTATCATTATTATTCCCATTTTAGAGGGAAAGAAGCTGAAGACCAAAGAGCCTGAGTGATTTTGCAAAGGATGTAAGAAGCGGCTAAATCATGGAGCTGGAATACAAACCCAGGCAATTTGGTTCCATGGTCTGTGCTCGTAAGCACTGCCTTCTTCCCAAGGGCACATTTGATGGTTCAGGTGCACAATCATAGCTAGAGATCAAGTTCTGCTGGTTATGTTCAGGACAAATTAGAGAGAGGCACAGACAGATAAGTTTCAAAGGGGAAAGGGAAAAAAAGTATGTGTAAATTATATTTTCTTCTACATGCCCATAAAAGGCAAATGCCTCTCTTGCTTGGCTATTTCAAAGTATATGGCAGAGAGATAAATACAATGTGGTAAATTACATGTATCAATAAATATCTGTTGAATGAATGCATGCGAAAAAACTTGCTCCTATGCACCTTGGGACAGGTTAATATTTGCTTTAGGATATTTGAAGCAGTAAAAATGATGCCTGATAAATAATCTGGTGATGCTAAATCTCATAGCAAGCCTACGAACTGCATAGAACACCCACGAGAAATAGTGGAGTGCTTGAAGGAACTAAAGATAATTAGTCAGAAGGAAAGAAGATATAGGAACCAGGGACACCTTATGGATGTCTCTAAACATTTGCAGCCTGTCATGTGAACCTCAGAGTGGGTTTGCTTTCTGATGTCCTAGAGAGTAGACTAGGATCATGATGGGGAAAATTTTGGAAATGAATTACAGAAGCCCTGAAAGACCAGAGATATTGTGCTGGGAATTACGTATCACATGAGAGCATTGGCAAGATCTCTGTCCTAACTTCAAACCCCAGAATGCTATTATTATTCTTAGGATTTGCATATGTTAATATGTGTTTCTGCATCCATGTTGAATACCAGTTTGACAAACAAATAATTGAATTACATAGAGCTAGGAACTCTATTTAGGCTGGAGATAAGGAGCTGAACAAGAGCTCTAGAAAGAGAGGCAAAACAAGTTTACATTTTACATGGCAGATGGATGAAATATGCTAAGTACCCTAGAGGCAAAGAATTATGAGGCTTTTGGTTTTGACCTGGAAGGAAATTTAGAAATAACATATTAAATGTCTCAAGTTTTTGAGAAAGAAAACAGATCCCGGGATGACATGGGGACATTCTCTAACCTCAGACTGCTAAAACATGAACTAAGAAGAAAAACCATTTTCCATCTTCACAGTTTAGTCCTTCTGCTATGCCAATAATCATTTAGTGGGTTGTTTCATAGGCATGAAATAATTCTTCTTGGTAACATCTCTTTTTTAGTTTTCTCTTTTATAACTGCTTCTTATTATAATTATCTTTAGGTAGTTTTCTTAGAAATTTAAGCCTGGAAGTTCCACACATAAATTTAGTTTTAGTCTTTGGATGGTAAAATAGGAAGGTATAGCCCTGGTTGAGTGTGGATATTATCATTGCATAATTTCTTGGATCAATTTTTTTTTCAATCAGACTGCCTGTATGGTTAGCTAGAATGCCTGTAAGGTCCAATAATTTTCTCTTCTTCAGTGTCATCACCAAGCACCCAAATTGCTCAAATTAAAAGCCTAAGTTTCTCCCTTTTTTCATGCATCATAAGCAGCCCATCTTGGACTTCCTACTTCCACACAATAAAATATATCTCCTCCTTTCCTTCTGCACTGTCCCTACCCTTGGTTACCATAATCTTTTGCCTGGGTTTCTGTAATATCATCCTATCCAGTTCCTCAGCTTTCAGCCTTGCCTCTTCACAATTCATTCTTTACACAGAGCAAGAGGGAACTTTTTGAAACATAGGTCAGATTGTCACTCTCCTGCATAAGACCCTCTATGGTTCCCACTTCCCTCAGAACAAACTCAAAAGCGTAGTCTACTGGATCCATGTGATCTCACTCCTGGGTACCTTTCCAAGGTAATTTATTTCTACTTTTCTCCCTCCTAATTAGATGCACTGCATACACTGCACTTTTTGTTCTCAAATGCACTAAGAACTTTTTGAATCTTGCATCCTTTATGCTTGTGTTCATGCCTGGAGTACCCTTCCTCCATCCTGACCCATGACAGATCCTTCTTATCCTTTGGCCTCCGTTCAAATATAACTTCCTTCCATTACAGTCCATTTATGGTAGAACCCCCTGGCCATTTTCAATAACTCTCAATCACATCACTTTCCTTTTCCCCCCTAGTATTTATCACAATCTACAAATATTTATTGTATTTATTTATTCAATTTACAAATATTATTTTTTCTTCCTCTCTAATAATTACTCAATGATTATTTATTGAGTGAATTAATCATATTTGAGAAAAACATGGAAACATTTTTTTTTTTGAAATTTTTATCTGTTTTACTTCTAGTGTTTCAACAAGGTTTGAAATCAGCACCGTTAAAAATAGATCTAGTAGA
>NW_012104865.1:527336-534320 GCF_000951045.1 Mandrillus leucophaeus | reverse complement strand
CCACCTCCCAGGTTCAAGCGATTCTCCCGCCTCAGCCTCCTCAGTAGCTGGGATTACAGATTTGTATCACCACACCGGGCTTCTTTTTGTATTTTTAGTAGAGATGGGGTTTCACCCTGTTGACGACGCTGGTCTTGAATGCCTGACCTCAGGTGATCTACCCGCTTCGGTCTCCCAAAGTGCTGGTATTATAGGCGTTGAGAGCTACCGCGCCTGACCGGAGATATTTTTTAGTTTGGTTCCAAGCCTTTTATACTGTTAATGTTTTTTTCAATGTGCTATAATATAAGGGTATGTCTTTGTGAATATAAAAATAATTATATACATATAACTATGTGTAAGGCACTATTCTTAGTCCTTACATTTATTACATCCACTGTTCTTAGAATAATCTGATGAAATACATACTATTATTTTCTTCATTTCACAAATACAGAAACTAAGGCATAAACAGGTTGAGTACATTGCCCAGAGTTACTCAAATAGTGGGACCCAGATTTGAGCCTAGGCTCTGTAGCTCTGAAGTCAAATTCTTAATCACAAGGCAATGCTGCCCTCAGACAAGCATGGAGCCTTTTCAGGGAAAAAAAAAAAAAAAAAGATGCAAATTGCTTCAGGTTCTGAGGCTACCATTAGATAAAGCACACCAAAATCTACTTGAAAAGATGCAACTAGCTACTGGAGGGGTATATCAGGGAGTATTTTACAATATCCTCAAATCAGCAAATACCTCATAAGAATGAAAAGTATCTGATTGTCACTTAGAGTTTGTTGAACAGTTACCACTCACTCAAGTTTCCATTAATCACTGTGGCCACTCCAATACCATATGTCATTCCAGGGATTAAATTATCAATCTTGAATCTATTCATGACTTCACGTAGATCTGATATGGATTTAATTTGAATGTAGATCTCATGGCCATCTTGTGAAGGTTCCCACTGAAGAATTATATTGTCTTCTCCCACATCTTCAGGTTTTATGAAAACTTTCTGAGGCGGATTAATACCTTAAGTAAACAAATAAATAGATACACACACCTCAGCTTATTAGTTAGCATTATTCATGCTACTGAGTGAAAATAATTCAATATTAATGTTCAAAGTAAATTTCACAATTTCTTATGTCACCATGTCTTGGAAAGTATTCCAGTTTTGAGAAAAGTGTATCTTCTTATTACTATGCAAAATTTATTAAAATGGTTAAACATAAAAATTACAAGTCAAGGGAAAACAGAAATATAATCCTCAAGTTTTTGGCAAATTCTTCATACTTTTAAGAGTGCCATCAGAGTAATGTTCCCATTATTGAGATTATTCATGTTTTAATCAAATATACATGGGCACCTACAAAGTGCTAGGCACTCTTCTAGGCAGATAGAGTACATGGGTAAAAAACAAAGATCCTTGTCCTTATGGAGTTCATATTCTAATAGGTGTAATAGATGATAACAATACATAAAATAAGTACCTATGTTACATAGAACTTCAGAGGTGATAAGTGCTACAGAAAAAATAAAAAGTAAACCAAAGTGATGGAGATGGAGAGTATGGTGGCTTTAAGGAGGAAGTTGTGGCATGAAGAAGGGATTTCAGGGCAGACGTTTTCCAAAAGATGGGGTTTTCAGTAAAAAGGTGAAGGAGATCGGAGAGTCAGACATATGGATTTCTGGAAGAAGAGCATTAAAACTGAAGAAACAGCTAAGCCAAATCCCTAAAGTGGGCGCTTACCTGGTGTGTTCAAGGGCAGAAGGAAAGCTAGAATGAAAGAAGGAGAGAATAAGATGAGGTCAGAGGCAAATAGAAAGCCAGTTCATGCAAGGCCTCAAAGGCATTTGCATCAAGTCAAATGGGTAGCAACTACTGAGTTATACGCAGAGGCATGATCATTCCTATTTTTTAAGACTTACTTGGGCCGTGACTTTAATAACAGGCCACATGGAGGGCCAGTGGTAGAAACAGGGAGCCAGCCCAACAATCTAGGTGAGGTAGAATGGTGGCCTGGATGAAAACAGCACTCAGGGAAGTGGGGAGATATAGTGTGACTCTGGATTTATTTTGAAGATAGAACAAACAAGATTTCCTGACAGATTGGGAATGGGTTGTGAGAGAAACAGAAGAGTCAAGAACAACTTCAAGGCTTTTGACTAAACAACTGGATGAATAAAATTACCATGAACTGAGAAGGGCTGTGGATAAAGCAGATTTGGGTGGAAACACCCGGAGTTCGGTTTTGGGCATGTTAAATGTAAAACATCTCATAGATATCCAAATGAGGGATAATGCATAGGCAGTTAGATGATTGAATGTGGAGTTTGGGACAAAAGTCTAGACTTTATATAAAGTTATACAGAGACATAACTTTATGAGTCATTGACATATAGATGTCTTTAAATTTTCAGAACTGGTATTTATTATAAAATAGTTGCAACTTTATACTACTTTTCTGATTTTTGAAAGGTATGATATTTATTAGAAATAATATCATTGCAGAAGAATCTTCTTGATATTTTATAATAATAGCTGAAGATGATACTTCAGCTTATCTCCTTGCACAGTTTCTTTATTGAATACCAAGCCTTCTGATTTTTTTCCTATCATACATTTTTCTGAAAATTGTAAATGCTTTCCTTATGGTCTTATTTATCCTATATTGTGTTTTTCCTGATCTTTTAATAGTTCTCAGCTACAATAATCATTAGTTCATATCTCTAAGGATAATTATACAATTTTAAGCTTTTTCGTAGTTTCACTTAAAAAATCTTTAAAGAATTCTCTATGATTTTTATAGTTTGCAGAACCTATAATTTGAACTTTTATCTGTTTTAGAGTTGAATTCTTTATCAGTACAATTTAATATCACATTTTAACTTCTCAGGAAAATATTCTGGGTGGAACCCTTAGTCTGCATCCCATATCTTCATTTCACAAAATTGTAGCTGATGTTTAAATTAATTATTTATGTAAAATTATCAGAAAATGCCAGAGTAATCCAATTAGACAAACTATACAATAAGATTCCAGGGTGAAACAACTTCAGAAAATTATTCATCTGTGCTTGCAAAACCTAAAAATCTATTTAAACATTTACTACAATGGAGGACTTAGATATAATCTACCGAATGCCACATATAAGCAGGGATTGAGGAAATGCTGGGATTTGGTGGGTCTGCGATAGCGCTGAATTTGCTTACAAAATCGTCTGTGCATACATTTGCATTTTCATGAGAAAGAGGTTTTTTTTTTTAAAATTCTCAAGAGGTTCCATGACCCCACAAAGGTTCAATGTTACCAAATAAAATATGCTCCAGAGTATGTATCAAGGGTGTTCACATTCTGCACCTAGCTTACATTTTCTAGACTCTCCCTACATGCCCCTCTGTTCTCTAGTCATTCCTAATGTTCAAGTGTCAGTGTCTTCAAAACGCCTTCTCTAGCTTTCCCAGGTCGGCTTAGATGTCTTCTCTCAGGCCTTTGCCTAGGCGCATGCGCTTGCTCTACTTGCAGCATCCTTCTGACTCCCTACTGACACCCGCTGGCTAATTTCTACTCCTTCATGATTAAACCCATCACTTACCCACGACCATCCGCACCCTGAGTTTGGGCTAATTGATCCCTCTCTATGTTCCCATAGTATCCAGAGTATAACTGCTATAACAGCAATTATAATGCAGCACTCTCACTCTTAACTTATTGGCCTCATTTCATTACTGCATAAACTTACTGAGACTAGGTCTTCTTCATCTTTGTATCTCTAGTGCCTAGCTCAGTTCCTGATACTGAAAAATAATTCACTGAGTGAATAATGCGTGAAAAAAAGAATAATTCCTCAAGCTTAAGAGAGTAAAGGAACACTGGATTACTAAATCCTGGACATGCACTGGTATATCAGCTTACAGTAAATATACACAGCAAATGACCCCCCAAAAAAAAAATAAAAGTGCAGACTCACATGGTACATTTTATGAAATAAATAGGTATATATCCTAGAAGATTTTAAGTCGACTTCAAAATTAATAAATCTGTGAGAAATCCTTCTAGTCCATCTGTCAATTAAAAATGTGCCTTCCTAAAGTGTAAAGGACCCAACCGACCAAGCATTTGCCAATGGAAGGATACTTCGTCTCGTCTAAGTTTGGGGAAGAGAAAACATCTGCTAGTATCCAATTGGAAAAATATTTTTATTAGGATTTGCAGTACTGAATACTTGTATGTTAAGCACTGGCTTTTAGTAAGCATTAAATTGTATCTATTATTGTTATTATTTTCAAGGAATCTTAAATATTCCCAATAAGTATAGGAAGGTTAATTAATCTATGGCTCTGCACATACAGGTTTTCCATTCCACCTACCTCAGCCCTAGGGTGTTTACATTTTAGCTGTTGAAATTCCAAAGAACTTTGCACACAGCATGTCAAATACACACACACAATACACACTACACTTATAAGAATGTACTGCCAAAATGTGCTTCACTGTGCATTGTTTTGTAAGATAATGTTTTATCTTTTAAAAAATATGTCCTTATATTTTAGGGAATAAATAGAATTATTAAACAATCGATTAATGATTATGTTCTGGACAAGGATTCAAAAACTGCTATGTGGAGGTTAAGAGGGTAGAAATGCATTTGTCAAAAATGCTAGGATGAGACTGCCCCCTAGAGGTCAACACACTACACTGTGTGAGAAAATAAAGAACCAAGTAAAACTGATTAAAATATGCAGACCTCTTCGTTGGGTCTAGTGTTACTAAAAAGAACTGGGTGAACTAATATTCATGTGATAATTTGTTTATCTTATGACAAATAAAGATAAATTTATTTTCCATCCAAGGCTATGACAAAGAAGATGTTTTCTAGGGACTTTGGTAGGAAAAAAATGCAGATTGGAATAATGTTTAAAGAGTTCATGTAAATCTAAATAAGTTTAGTATTTTTGAATACATGCTTAGAATTGTGATTCAACATTCAAAAACATGTTCAACTGTATTTGTACTTATGAAGAATCAACATAATTAAATATCAGCAAAATAATATTTTGAAATATGCAGTTAACTATTTTTATTATTTTAGATTTTGGGGTAAGTGTACAGGTTACATGGACATATTGCACAACAGTGAAATCGCACAGAAACAGAACTATCAGTTTAGATTTTTTTAGTAAAAGGCAATACGCAGCCATGCTTACCTGTAATGACTGAAAGTGGTTTCTCCAAGCAACTTAAAGTTCCTCTTTCTGCTACACTGAATAGATATACTAGATAATGATGAAAAGACTTGAGGTCTCTAATTATTGTTGCTGTGTTGCATTTTTCAACAAACACCTCTTCTGATGTATTGTTTTCAACATCCAAAATAGTGATAAGGTAATGATGAAAAAATACAGGATCTGGAGGATCCCAGTGTAAAAATATTTCTGTTGGGGTAACATGTGTAACTCTGAAATTTTGGGCTGACAAAGGGCCTGGGAGATAAAAAACAACCAAAAAATACATTGTATTAGTGACATGATTTGGCAGAATAATCTCTCGCTTCTCAGTATTTCCAAATACTCTAGCTTGGAAAAGAAACAAAAACTGCGTTTGAGTCCTGGCTCTTCCACTTTCAAGTTTCACTCCCTGAGAAAATTATCTACCCTCTCTGACTGTAAAATGGGAATTATATTAGTAGGTACCTCATAAAGCTTTTGTGAAGATTGAATGAGATGAAGAATGTAAAACACTTGGCACGGTGTTTGCCACACGCTATTGTTCAATAATTATTTTACTATCCTCACCACCAAAACAGCATGTATGGCATTCAACGATCATGCATTATATATGTCTCTTACCTCTTCTGTCTTGTCAGACTAGAGAGCAGAGACTTTGTTATTCACCCTTCATTCTCATTATCACTGCAACGCAGGCATTCATCCTTTTACAGAAACGTTTCCCTACTCTGGCCATTTCATTCAGTGCCAGTGATTGTCCTAATTAATGCTTCCAGATTAATTTTCTTAATATTGTACCTTGCAAAAGGCCTCAAACCTATACCCATCCCCCACTCCTCAATATACATGTGCTAACACATTCTTGATTCTTTCTTCAGGAGCAACAGCTCAGGAGTTACAATAAGACCATCTGGGTTCTTGTGTAGCTTGGTTGCTTAACAAAGCATGTTACTCTAGTCAGTTTACTTAACATTCCGGAAGTTCAGTTTTCTCATTTGTATATAGGTACTCTCAGTGTTAAGGCAAGGACTGAATGAGATAACGAATTGAAAGTGCTTTGTAAAATGTAAAACAATTGTTAGAAACTATAGTCTTAATGAATTTCCATCGCTTCCAAGGTCAAGTCCAAACATCTGAGGCAGATACCCCTGCCAATCCCAAGTCTGGCACCATCTACCTCCCACACTGATTTTACCCTCATGCCCAAGGAAATTGCCTTCTCTAGTCAATCTTCACAAGGCTTCTTCTACAAATTCTTATCTCTACACTTCTGCTCACAACATGCTTTTTCTTCCTTCAAGTTTGAGTCTAAGCCTCTCCTTTCCATGAGTCTTCTCCTGTCATCTACTGTATGAATTCAAATCAGTATTTATTAAATGCGCCACTGGTTGGATATTTAGGTTATTATTTTGCTGTATAGTTTTGTTTGCTTCTGTTTTTATTCTTTACTAATTATCTCCAGTGCAAGGCGATTAAAGGCAGGGATGCATAGCTCTCCCTTTCCTGCTCTCAGCACATATTGGAAATTCAGCTCCACAAAAATTTATTGATCATCCCCTATGAAGTAGGCAGTAGTCTAGCTGGTACTATAAAACAATTAAGACATAGTTCATGTCCTCATGAGGTTTGTAGTTTAACAGAAAAACCAACACATAAACAGATTCATTGCAAATTTATTATTATTACTATTTGAGACTAAGTCTTGATTTGTCATCCAGGCTGGAGTGCAGTGGCACGATCTCAGCCCACTGCAACCTCTGCCTCCTGGGTTCAAG
>NW_012104865.1:510005-526316 GCF_000951045.1 Mandrillus leucophaeus | reverse complement strand
TTAATCATAACTTTATTATAAAATTTTCTAAGATTTTAAAATCATCAGCCAGTTTAATATTTTTATGTAGATGTCCTTCATGATAAAGTAGCTGGCGCCAGGCCAGTGGCTCATGCCTGTAATTGCAGCTACTTGGAAGGCTGAGGCAGAAGGATGGCTTAAGCCCAGGAGTTTAAGGCTGCAGTAATCTCTGCTTCAGTCACTGCACTTCAGCCTAGGTGATAGAGCAAGACTTATGTCAAAAAAGAAAAAAGAGAAAGAGAAGGAGGAGGAGGAAGAGAAGGAGGAGGAGGAGGAGGAGAAGGAGAAAGAGAAGGAGAAGGAGAAGGAGAAGCAGCAGCAAGCAGCAAGAAACAGAGTTCAGTTTCATTTACTCATTAGCCATATATCTTCAGGCAAATTGCAAATCTCTAACAAGCCGCTATTTTCTCATCTGTAAAATGAGTATAATAATAGAACCTACATCTTAAGGTTGTTGTAATGATTAAAGACGCAGTACATTCAAAGGCTCAACACAATGAGGCACAGAGAAATTATTCATTAAATGTTAGTTATTTCATTTGAAATCATCAAATAAATTGCATGCATCTGGCGAGGTTGTTGATACCTTCCTGCTAAAGGATGTCCTTGGTAAATCTCACCAACCCAATTTTCACAAGTAATAAATATCTGTCATATATCTACCCTTCTTGAAAGGGGTAGTTTAAAAAAAGTATAAGCTTTGACAAAATACTCCTGCATACTAATTATATTTCTGACACTTACTATCTACTCTTGGGCAACTACTAATCTTAGAAACAAAATTTTCTTGCCTGTGCAATGGAAATAATCATGACTACTTTGCATAGTTGTCAATAGGTTTAGAGAGTATGTTTGTAATACAGCAAACACATAACAGCTCCTTAAAAAATAAATGTAATACTTATAGAGATAATGAACACTACGAAAACAGATACTATGTCTATATTTTGGTTATCAGATCATCCCCAAAATCAAGCACAGCGCCACCCTAGCTGCATGGGTGAGAATTAAAGAGACCTGTTTTCTCTGGACATTTTAAAGAGATTTTAAAACAATACATTCAAATTCCACCTAACAGAACGAAGAAATCCCATTTCCTCAGAAAGTCTGCTTTATTGCATATGTATTGCTGTAGTTTTAAAAATAGTCATAGGATCAGAGACAGTATTTCAAGTGATTAAGACATGAGAGTTGGTCAGACAGATACAGGTTCAAGGCCTGGAATGGGCATTGATAAGTTATGTGCCCCAGGATCTCTCTAAGATCTATTTTCCTGTATAAAATGGGAATAATGATAGCACCTACTACAAATATAAGGTGAGAAGTAAATGAAGGTTGCCTATACAGGTGCCCTAAAAGGGAAGAAAGAGACTATTAATCTTTCATTCATTAAGTTCCTGCTGAGTACCAAATCCCAGTTTGAAGCTAGGAATGGAATGCTGAATAAGACACACTCTTAATCCTTGAAGTCCAGTAACAATTTTGCACTTATTCAGCACAGATTTACTTAAAGGAGTGATTGCTTTCTGAACCTACCATGGGGATTATGATATAGCAGGTAACTTTGATGTCTACCTCAAAATACCATGGTTAAGGGTAGCATCTGATGCATCGTGGTTAAGGGTAGCATCTGATACATATATATATATACACACACACACATACACACACACATGTATATATATACACACACACACACATATACACATTAACTGGTCTACTTGCTAAAAGACTGGCATGCTGGGAGAGGGAGTCTGAGATGTCTAAGATGAATTGTGGTTTAAGGAATCTTTATTAGAATGTAATTCATTGCCTACTAAAAGATGAAGAAAACTCAATAAAAGAATACTTTTTAAATGCAATTAAAGATTCCTAGAGGTTTTCCCAAGCTTATGCAAAGCTCCACAGGAAAGTTGGCATCCAATTGGTAGGATCTGCCTTAGTTCACCATAGATAAGGATATCTCATGGAGAACAGAGTTATCTTTGAGTGCCAGGAAATAAAAGTCAATGGATCACCAAGAAGAAAACACAGACTAGACAAGAGACTACTGTGTTAGGTCTTGAGTTTCTCTACAAAATGCTGACCAAATGAAGTTTCATGAGACATTCCAAAGTGTTAGGAAGGTTGAAGAAAAATGTTACACACTCCTTATTTCACTAGTGTTAAATAAAATCTCCAGATATTTCTGTATTGCTTTTAGTAAAATTGAGCTTCACAAGCTTGATGTGTGGAGTGAAAAGAAGAAAATGGAAAAAACTTTTCATGTTTTGGGTTTCATATTATTGCACTGTTTGCAGAGGTAAGAAATAAAGGAAGTGAAACAAGTTTGATTAGAGGGAGAAGGCAAGTTCAGTCTTGGCAATGTTAGTGTCTGCAAGAAGTGCCAGAGGGATAATCAGAAGAAAATTAGATATATGTCTGGACTCATAAGAGGAAAGTAGACTAGATAAAGAAGTTAGGAATAATTGGTTTAGGTGGTAAATGGAGTGAAGAAATGGATGAGATCACTCAAATGAATTTAGAAATGGTCTGGGGAATACCAAAATTAAAGCAAAATTAGGTTTTAAAAAAGATGCCTACAAAAATACATTAAAATGGGTATCTATAGAAAGAGAAACTATATTGAATTAATGAAGGAAGAAATCAATGAATAAAGAATGCGTGAATGAATATAGATAATAAAGTTTCATTTATCATAATATATGTATTTCTTTACATTTACTGACCTTCATATCATTAAGACCAGTCCATATTATTATTTGATTGTTTGACCTGAGATACGAAAATACAAAATTTTTTTCCTCTTCATTTTTTATATCCACAAGGTGTGCAGAACTTAAGGATAACTTACAATGTTGCTGGGCTATATTCCATGGCTTACTGTCATTGTTAATTCTATAACAGTTATTTTTTAATGCTGCCAAGCACAGCACCACCCTAGCTGCATGGGTGAGAATTAAAGAGACCTGTTTCCTCTGGACATTTTAAAGAGATTTTAAAACAATACATTCAAATTCCACCTAACAGAACGAAGAAATCCCATTTCCTCAGAAAGTCTGCTTTATTGCATATGTATTGCTGTAGTTTTAAAAATAGTCATAGGATCAGAGACAGTATTTCAAGTGATTAAGACATGAGAGTTGGTCAGACAGATACAGGTTCAAGGCCTGGAATGGGCATTGATAAGTTATGTGCCCCAGGATCTCTCTAAGATCTATTTTCCTGTATAAAATGGGAATAATGATAGCACCTACTACAAATATAAGGTGAGAAGTAAATGAACGTTGCCTATGCAGGTGCCCTAAAAGGGAAGAGACTATTAATCTTTCATTCATTAAGTTCCTGCTGAGTACCAAATCCCAGTTTGAAGCTAGGAATGGAATGCTGAATAAGACACACTCTTAATCCTTGAAGTCCAGTAACAATTTTGCACTTATTCAGCACAGATTTACTTAAAGGAGTGATTGCTTTCTGAACCTACCATGGGGATTATGATATAGCAGGTAACTTTGATGTCTACCTCAAAATACCATGGTTAAGGGTAGCATCTGATGCATCGTGGTTAAGGGTAGCATCTGATACATATATATATATACACACACACACACACACATGTATATATATACACACACACACACATATACACATTAACTGGTCTACTTGCTAAAAGACTGGCATGCTGGGAGAGGGAGTCTGAGATGTCTAAGATGAATTGTGGTTTAAGGAATCTTTATTAGAATGTAATTCATTGCCTACTAAAAGATGAAGAAAACTCAATAAAAGAATACTTTTTAAATGCAATTAAAGATTCCTAGAGGTTTTCCCAAGCTTATGCAAAGCTCCACAGGAAAGTTGGCATCCAATTGGTAGGATCTGCCTTAGTTCACCATAGATAAGGATATCTCATGGAGAACAGAGTTATCTTTGAGTGCCAGGAAATAAAAGTCAATGGATCACCAAGAAGAAAACACAGACTAGACAAGAGACTACTGTGTTAGGTCTTGAGTTTCTCTACAAAATGCTGACCAAATGAAGTTTCATGAGACATTCCAAAGTGTTAGGAAGGTTGAAGAAAAATGTTACACACTCCTTATTTCACTAGTGTTAAATAAAATCTCCAGATATTTCTGTATTGCTTTTAGTAAAATTGAGCTTCACAAGCTTGATGTGTGGAGTGAAAAGAAGAAAATGGAAAAAACTTTTCATGTTTTGGGTTTCATATTATTGCACTGTTTGCAGAGGTAAGAAATAAAGGAAGTGAAACAAGTTTGATTAGAGGGAGAAGGCAAGTTCAGTCTTGGCAATGTTAGTGTCTGCAAGAAGTGCCAGAGGGATAATCAGAAGAAAATTAGATATATGTCTGGACTCATAAGAGGAAAGTAGACTAGATAAAGAAGTTAGGAATAATTGGTTTAGGTGGTAAATGGAGTGAAGAAATGGATGAGGTCACTCAAATGAATTTAGAAATGGTCTGGGGAATACCAAAATTAAAGCAAAATTAGGTTTTAAAAAAGATGTCTACAAAAATACATTAAAATGGGTATCTATAGAAAGAGAAACTATATTGAATTAATGAAGGAAGAAATCAATGAATAAAGAATGCATGAATGAATATAGATAATAAAGTTTCATTTATCATAATATATGTATTTCTTTACATTTACTGACCTTCATATCATTAAGACCAGTCCATATTATTATTTGATTGTTTGACCTGAGATACGAAAATACAAAATTTTTTTCCTCTTCATTTTTTATATCCACAAGGTGTGCAGAACTTAAGGATAACTTACAATGTTGCTGGGCTATATTCCATGGCTTACTGTCATTGTTAATTCTATAACAGTTATTTTTTAATGCTGCCCATCCTTGTGAACACGTTCCTACCAAAAGAAAAATCCCGTTAAAGATAAATCCAGTAATGTAACATTTCATAATTATATTTCTTAACATATATACAATTATGAAAACCTTATAGTACTAAGTGTGCACCTTCCCTATACTACTCTCAAACCAATAAAAATATTAAAGCTTTGTTTATTAATCAAGTAGCAAGTAAATTACCACCAATTAACATAGTTTTTTAAATAGCTGTAAGAATTAGTTATGCAGAATTATTGTCCAATTATAACTTCATTAAAATAAAAAAACAAAGATGTTTTTCTTTCTAAGGAAAACCTTACTTTAGATTGCCTTTCCTTTCCCTTACTTTTGTACTGGTAGCAAACTTTTTATCATATTTCAGGTTTCTTTTTATTTTGGAGTAGCAGACACAATGCTTGCTAAAAATTTTGCTCTCAGTCAAACACTTTTGACTCAAACACTTTGACTTCAAAAGTGTTTAGCTTCCAGAAAGAAAGCTGAAATGGCTGCTTAGCTTTATTCTCCAAGATTATGTACCAGAGAGACTGGAGAAAATAGCAGGCTGTTCAGAGAAAATATTGCACATCAGTTCATGTTAATATTCTACCAGTGCCTGAAGTCAACACAGTAGGAATATGTGAGAAGGTTCTTCTGAAGATCTTTTGTCTTTTTTTTCCCCCTCTACAGGAGAAAGGACACTTAATTACCTTATTGTATTTTTTTTCTTACTATTTGAGTGTTTCTATACTTCATTTGTACAATGCATGTGTTGTGTCTTTTTTATTATTCCTGTAGGGGATATTAAAATGGGACTCTCAGACTGTCACAAAGAGTGTCCTGCCCTCATCGGCCATCTATGATTCTGTCCCCTTCTACCTGTTCCCACCTTGTGGAGGAAAGATATGAAACTAGGAAGACCCCCAAAATTGAACACATTCACCTTTCCCCGAAACTTTTCCTAATTTTGGTCAGGTCTGATCATAGATGAGTAATAGAGAAGCTTTAAATACAATGAAAGATCAGTGTGTTTGTAATATATTGCAATGGATCATTTAATACCTGAAAATGAGACTGTTTGTTGACTCACCAAAGTAACCTAAAACGCTATGGAATTTGTATGATTCATTGTCAGAGTTAAGAAAAAGAGAACCCACTTGGGTTTAAAGGAAGTGCTGGGAAGAAAATAAAGTTATAAAGTTGGTTTCTACCATTACTCTGCTAAGTCCAGCTTGTTCAATAATCAGTCAGATACCAGAATGATACAGTCAAAAAAGGAGACTATGCTAATTTGTTTACATGCAGCCTGCAGTGATTAATACTTGGCTAGATCACTTTCAAAAAGGCCAATACAACTGCCAAATTATCTACAAAATATATAATAAATATATAATGAATGATGAACCAAATGTCTATATACCTGTTTCAACTTGAACATCCAGTCTCTGAAACATATTTATGAAATCCAAATGTAACTGTCTAAATTCAAATGTGAAAGCATATAAAGTTGCAGGTTTTAAATTACCCCACTCATAAACCATAACATTATTTTGCATAATTTGTGAAGAATTATTGAAAGATATTGACACTGATATATCTTTGGAAGAGGGCACACTCCAGTTAAAAGAAACACTCGTACTTGTTGCTATTGTTTTAATATTGCTAGTTGAGATTCCACCTAAAAAATCAGGGAGAATAATTAGTACAGATTCAAATAAAATTGAATGAAACACAAAGGATATTAAGTTACATGAGTCGCCATGATGGGAGAACATTATCTACCCATAAAATATTTTCTAGACTATGTGGGAGTTTCTTCTATTCTACATAGAATGAATGAATTAGATTACAGAACCACATTATATTTTTTACATAATCTGGATAACACTTAAAATCTCCACTCTACCTATCCATTCATACAAGTACACACAAAATGTCAAAACTGAAAACTATATTCTTACCTTAGTTTATAATTTTCTTTAAATTCTGAGATTTGCGTTATATAAAAAAATAATACTATTATAATTTTACAGTACCATTATATACCTGTTAATCATTGTAAAATTTAAATTATCTGGTAATGAAAGTTGACATAGCTGATCAACATACACATTACTTACAAATTTGAAATGACTTTTCACTTAAAATTTGTCCATATCTCATGGACTGTAAAATGATGTGATAATCTTCATTTTCCTTTAGTGTTATTATTAATTTCTGATGTCTTTGTGAGTCTGCGAGAATACTTTTTACAACCTGCAAATAATTAGATTCATCTGCTTAAGACATGTTTATTGAACATTATCTCTAAGCCAGGCACATTAATTACAAATTTGACTTTTGTAAATCTCCTTAATAAAAAGTAGTTTTTCAATATGAAATATAAACATATATATGAAATGTTTATTTCTACATAAATGACAGTTTTTAAATGATTACTTTCCTTTAGTACATAAATTCTAAAAAGACAAGTAGTCATTCCTATGAAACACTTAAATATTAATTTGATCAATTACTTATTAAAGATATTTCAAAAAATGCTAACATTTTGTATATTAATAAAATAAGAAACCTTGATAACTATTAGGTTACTATTTACAATGTGGCACTTGGTAATAACAGATTTATACTATGCTTACTTTTTATCAGAACCAAGAAAAGATTCCTTACTTTTCGAGCAAAATCATTAACACGTTGATATTTAAAAAAATAAAATTCAGGATTTCCTCCCTTAGGAAATTCATCCCATTCGATTAAAACTTCTGTTGTTTGTTTATTCACTGGTATATAATGAAAATTTTTTGAGATCTAAAATGGAAAAGAGAAGAAATTGTAAAAAACAGTAAAAATGCATTCTTGATTGTTATTTTATAAGCAGATTTATTAAAATGACACCTAAAATACATCAAATTATAATTTTAAAACATTTCAGCAGTATCAGTGTCTACACATGAATTATTCTGTCAGTTACTGTATTTATAAATATAATTTTGAAAATGACTTCAGTAAAGCAAGTAAAATAAGAGCATGGAAATTTAAGATCCTTGTCTCTGTAACTAGGAAACATTGTGTCCTTAGGGTCAGGGAAGAGGCAGAGACTCAAAGTCTTGAGAAAAACACAGCAAATCTTCCTAGAGTGCCAATTGTGAATCTTGGTGATAATGTCTACAAAATGGAATTATTTTGCAGACGTTATTGACAACATATTTGCAAAGAAAATACATTTGGGTACAAAATGTTTGACACTAAGTCATTTTAGACCCTTATTTCATCTATATGTAATTAAAATATTAGCAAAGTAAGACAGACCTCAAGATCAGAGACCCTTGATGTTCCCTCAATGACAAAAAGCACTTCAACTTTCAAAAGAATATATGTATCAAAATTCCTACCAAAAACAACTCTGAAATGCCTTATTATACCCTGTCTTCTTCCCAAATTCTGACTTACCTCCATGATCATCCCCAAGACAATTTTTAAGCAATAAAAATACATATGCGAGTGACACCTAGCAAAGAAAATGTTTATTCGTAGGTACTAAATCTGATATTTAGTATTATTTCCCTTCAATATACTCCTCATTTTCCAGAATGATAGATTCAATGCAATCACATCTTGCCCATTAGCTAATTATTCCAAAGAGGGTGCACTCAAAAATGTCTTACCTTAACAACATATTGTAACCAGAGCAGTAGAATAATTAATTTCTCCATCTGGAAAGTAAAGTGTATTCAGTTCAATTAAACATGTATTTCTTAGCTTCAAAACTAAATTTTTGGACATTCTTTAAATGGAGTGTATGTATATCATTTTAATGTCATGTCTTTTCAATGTAGAGTGACTACTCATCCAATTGAATGTTAAGGCATTAATAGGTGAGTGCTGCATAATTTTTCCACTAAATAAAATTGGAAACATTAGTACTTTCCAAAAAAAACAAAATAACTTTTTTCTAGAAACTGCTTTAAGTAAGTATAAAGGAGGTGTTAGAAATAAAATGAATTATCAGGCAATTACACAAAATTACATTGCATCGTGTGAAATTATTTAACCTCAATTAATGGAAATCTAGAACACCTACACAACTGCTGCTTCTTTGGAACTAATTCCTCACATTTTAAAATTACACCATCATCATGAAAAATATTTCAAAATACATGAAACTGAAACTTAAATAGAAACAACGTTCAATAGTCGTTTCAACTCAATTTGTTTTAAAAATACATTCATCTAAAAAGCTTGCCTAGCCTTTCATGGGAACCTGGAGCCCCTAAGGACCTAAAAACTTTTATATTCATCTTAAGATACAAAGAAAAAGAAAATACCCCTGTATTTTATATGTTTTTAAAACTGAAAATACTATTTTAATAGTAAACAGTTCCCAAGGATCAATTTTAAAGCTCCTGAAAGCTCACTGTAAAGCAAGTTTATTCCTATAGAATCCTCTTTAGTTCTTATTAAGTAGGTGTTTACCTCAGATAAAATGCAACCCAGTTAAAAAGAAATGCCTAATAATTAAATCCAGACCCTTCCACAAAACTGCAAAGCTTTAACCTTTTCCATTTTTCCAAGCAACCTGATGTAAGTGTTCTAGGGCTATGGTATTAATTCCCCCCTAAACCTAAGCGTAAACTATAATTTTGAAGGCTGTGTGCTATAATAAAAATGCGAAAGTGGAAGGCTCTGGGATGCCCGCTCTTTAAGTCCAAACCCCCACTCAAATTCAATTTTGTGTTTGCCCTGGTAGTGTGTAAAGAGCCCCTGTCCTAATGCGCACTATTTTAGAGTCAAAAAGCGCCAACTTTTGAAATGGGGAGAGAGGCAGAGTATAAAAGAAAGGATTGCGGTTTAAAGAATGGTTAGACTGGTGGAGAAAGAAGGAAAGAGCTGAGACCTGGAAGTCAAAGTGCAGGGGATGCAAGGCTGAGAAGTCGCAGGTGCCGCGGCACCTCTGCAACCCGTCCTGACCCCCATATGGACCCGGACCCGGACCTGCAGCCACGCGGCGCCTGTGCTTTGCAAGTTTCGGTGCCCGGGCAACTGGCCTGGGAGGTGCTGGCACTGCTCTGGGTGCGGCGGCCCAAACTGCCCACGATTCCTGGGTCACAGCCCACCTCGCAGCCTGCCTCCCTCTAGCCCCCTTCTCGCGCTCTGCTCCAGCTTTTGCTGCAGCTGCTCTGGCGGCTTTCATTTGGGCCAGCGATGCCCTCTCCCTGCATTGGGTTAATTAAGCGAAGGTTTCCATGGAGACAGACAGGAAGCCTTGGGAAGGGAGAGGAGTGGGAGGCAAGTCCCAAAACATTGAAATGTGGAGGAGAATTGCATTCTTCATGGAGGAAGGGAGGAAAAGGAAGGGCGATGAAGGAGAACGCGAGTGGGACACATTGGCATCTCATTTAAAAAAACAAAACAAAGCAAAAAGCAGAAGTCGACTATATGGCTGTGAATAGTCCAGTTTTGGCTTAAGATCAAATATGTGACTTTGTATGAAGCCACACTCCTCGTTAACCTGTGTGTGTGTGTGTGTGTGTGTGTGTGTGTGTGTCTGCAGTATTGGACAACGTTAATTGAACCCTGAGATAGCTTCCCTGACATCTCCCTCACCTGGCACTTGCATTGGCTTAGTCTGTATCACTGTGTCCTCTGACATTGCCAGCTTAAAAACTGAGTTGACCTGTGGTGCCTTCCTTGACTGTGGGCTATTTCATTCACTTTTGTGATTTCAATCATATTCAACATTTCCCATCACTCCGTCTTGGATTTCATGTCTTTCCAGGCTTCAGAGAAGTATTTATAGCTCCAAAATGGGCATCTCCATCTGGATGTCCCTACAAGCGATTCAAAACCGTATTTTCAAACCTAAATTTATAAACTCCTTTTCCAGCTCTTCCTGAGGAAAGGATCCTTCACCCAAACAACCAAACGAAAATCACCACCTCTTCGTCCTCAGATCCTTTTCTCACTACCCAGTGCCACTTTATCCTGCAAATCTCTTTGATTCCACTCCTAAATTGCCTCCTAGGCTGATTAATTCTTCATTTTTATCACTGTTACAGACTTAATTGAAAACTTTAAATTTCTCTCTCACACATACACACACACATATATGCAAGTGTGCTCTCACTCTTGCTATCTCTGTCTGGAAAACATGTATCATGTTTAAGGGTTTGTACCTCAGCGCAGATCCTGTGGTTCCGTTTACTAGCTAAGCATCTCTTTGGAAATTTGGCTGTGGTGAAGAGTAAGCTTGAAGAGTGCTTAGTAGAGTGTAAATACTTAACTGAAAGACAACCAACACTGGTTCACTGCAGCTACTGCTAATACACTAACACTTGGATTATGTCTCCTTGTTTGATACTGCCAGTCTGTCTTACTCACTACTAGCCAGTGTGATCTTTCTGAAATACACACACGATACCATATAATCATGCATGGAGGGTACTTAAAAGCCTGTTGTGACTTTTTGTTGTCTATAATGTACCTCTCACCAAAATCACTTTTCAACCCCATCTCTCTCCTCTCCTCCTTGGCACCCTGACTTATATGTACCCTCAATAAAGTAACAGGACATAAAAATTTACATCTCTGTTTTCCTGTAGATCTTCATTTATACTGCAGCACAAAAATTTACTTTGTATACATTTATGTCCTCAGCTAGATTAGGAACTCTATGATGGCAAGGATTCAAGCACAGTTATAGGTGTGAACTATATCTGTTTTAATTCCTGGGGATTCTGCGTATCTTTGAGTCTTTAAAAGTAGAAGGTATTAGCCAAGCATGGTGGCTCATGCCTGTAATTTCAGCACTTTAAGAGGCCAAGAGAGTTGGATCGCTTGAGCCCAGGAGTTAGAGACCAACTTGGATAACATGGGGAAACTCCATCTCTACAAACCCATCTCTGTAATTGCAAAACATAAAATGGTGGTGTGTGCCTGTGGTCCCAACTACTTGGGAGGCTGAGAGTGGAGGATCACTTGAGCCCAGGAGGTTGAGGCTGCAGTGAGCCATGATCACGCCATTGCACTCCAGCCTGGGTGACAGAGTGAGATCCTGTCTCAAAAAAAAAAAAACTAAAAATAAAATTAGAAGGTATCAAGGCAATTATACCACAAAATGATCTTATCACCATCAAATTAGCTTCTAGGTTTTGAGAAATATGATCAAATTCAAAATCCATCAAGTAAATTGAATAATGGGTATGTATTTTCAATATGGCCTCTGCCTCCCATTTGCTGTGTAAACAGTCATTTTAAATAAGTAGTCTTCATAATATTATCATCACCTGTGGTTTACATCAGTATCTCCATTAGGTCAATCAAGTAGGTAGCAAGCTAATCAATAGGGTTTCCCTAACCAGCAAGCAAAACGTTTTCCTTGCTGAAGGATGTCCTTTGAAATAGTGTGGTTTTGTTCCTGCCTTACCCTTTCATTAGGCCCTAACAAATAAAGTATAGAGAAATTAAGTGAAAGATTTAAGAAAATTCTGGTTTTTCACTTTCAAGAGAAAAAAAAGTAGAGTTTTAATGATATTTCAACATGATTCCTAAGGAAAATAATTTATTTTTTAGATGGAGAAGCACAGATAAAAGACATTTAGGCAATAACGGAGGCAACTACTATCCTATCATATGATTCTTTCCAATATCCATAAGGGCTTTTCTTTCTTGATGCTTTACTCTTTAGAGAAGCCAAAATCCATCACATTCCAGAGTGTGTAAAACTGAACTTTTGTAAGGTTTAAATGAAATCATGCTCAAGAATTGAAGACTAATATTAAAACATCCTTCCTTAAACCTGGAAAAAAATAATGGTACAGCTTTTTGTTTTTCCTGATCTCATCGTGTTTCCTATTCTTGCAAGTCTTTGTTGCTGTCCTCCTTTAAAGAAGACATTTTACTCAAAACTTTGCAACAAAAATAACACTTTCATAAGCTGTAATATGTTTAAAAATTAGCCAGATTTCTATCACTATTTAAGGGAAAGCCATTGTTGCTAAAAAATTCATAAGCTTTATTTTGGTGGCATAAATTATAAGAGAAAGAAAATAAAAGATGGGTTAGCAGCATTTTTCATCCATATTTGGTTTCTTAAATGTGATGCCAGAAGGTTTATTTTTTTTTTAGTTTTATAACTAGGCTTGGCCTTTTCTACAATGTAAAATTTCCTAAAAATTTGTGGTATTATTTTTCTAGCATGTTCATTTACACAGTATAAAAATAGTTATTCCAACAGTTCTTATATGAAAAGATATTCAATCAACCAAATTAATCCAAATTAATTTACTTTGAGTGAATATGGCATATTTGATAAAGTGGTTTCACGTCAAAATCCAAGATAAATATCTGGATTCATTGTTGTGGGTTAAAATTCAAATATCATGTCGAAAATTGCGACTAAACAAAAAGAATTTTTATGTCTGAGTTGGTGGTGGTTGTGAAGTAATTTATAGCTTTACTATAATGGTCCATTTATAGCTTTACTAATAGATTTTTTTAAGGCGTATGCCAGGACAGGTGGGAATTTATTTCTCAAAGAGATTATCAGCACATTTAACATATTTAATTAATGAATTCAGTTCAGCAAACATTTACTGAGAAATTCTGATGAAGAAAGTATCTTGGATGCAGGTACAGGAAAGAAAAGACAGCAAAACCCTGACTGCCTGCAAAGGCTTTATATCCAGAGAATAAGATTCATTATCCTTACACTTTGAAATGTCAGAGAAAAAGAAGAGAAGAATAGAGGATAAGTGAGCTCTGTGAGCTCATAGGAATGGCCAATGACTCTGGCTGGTCCAAGTGCAAATCTCTAGCCCCTATGATAGGCAAAATTCTAGGATGACACCTAAGATTCCCACTCTCTGGTACTTACACTCTATATAATTCTCTTCCTGTGAGGGTGGGTGAGACCAGTGAACGTGATGGGATAGTCATTTCCATGATTAAGTTACATTATATAAGACTTTATTGCAACAGAACAAGAGAGGGGTTCTCCTGCTGGTTTTGGAGAAGTCAGCTGCCAAGATGTCAGAGGGTCAGGTGGTTAGGACATAAGCATGGCCTCTAGTAGCTGACAGTGCACCCCAGCTAACAGATCTCACCAAAAAAAATGGGGATCTCAGTCCTACAATCACAAGGAACTTAATTCTGCCAACAACATGAATGAGCCTGGAAGGACTCCAAACCTTAGATGAAACTACAGAACCAGCCAGCAACTCAGTTTCAGGCTGTACGACATGAGCAGAGAACCCAGCTAACCTACATCCAAACTCCCAAGCCATAGAAACTGAGATCATAAACGTATTTTGTTTTAAGCAACTAAATTTGTGGTAATTGGTTTCACAGCAATGGAAAAGTAATACACTCACAGTCACTGTGATTGGCCAGTCATTGCACTGGATTTTTTGAAATAGAGCTCAGAGACAGATGTTCTCTCCTTTTTGCTGGCAAATACATAAAGGTTGCTGCCTCAAAGGAAAAGGGCCATGTACAAAGTTGCAGTTGCCCATGGAGCAACCTGCAATGAGGTAGGAAAGAACAAAATTGGCAGAAGCAGAGATTAATGCACTCAAGTCCAGACATTTCATTCTCTCCTGCCTATCTTAAGTTTGGTTATTGTTAGAAGGCAATATTTATCTCAATTTCTTTGAAGTACATCTCTTGGAGTGAATTCATGCCACAACCACTACCTCCCCTGGGTAAGTAAATATAATAACATCATTGGGATTTGAACTCAGTCTAGTTCTAGAGGCTGATCTCCTTACCACTAATCACATAAAGAGTTATAGAATCTCCTTACTGATTAAGTAATTAATTCCCTCTTCTTTGACATAATTAAACCAGCTGCTGTTAGAGCAAGGAAATGAATATAACTATAACTAGATGTATTCTGGCACTACTTTTAGCATACACCTTAATATGTGTATATAGCCTATGTACTTATTCTACAGGTAGAAATCATTTCCTAAATGTAGACTTGGCCAGGCATGGTGGCTCACACCTGTAGTCTCAAAACTTTTGGAGGCCAAGGTGGGGAGGTCGCTTGAGCCCAGGATGTTTGAGACCAACCTGGGCAATATGGCAAAACCTCATCTCTACAAAAAAATACAAAACAATTAGCTGGGCATGGTAGCATGTGCCTGTGGTCCCAACTGCCCAGGAGGCTGAGGTGAGAGGATTGCTTGAGCCCAAGAGCTCAAGGCTGCAGTGAGTCATGCAGGCTGCACTCCAGCCTGGGTTACAAAAGTGAGGCCTTGTCTCAAAAAAAGAAAAAGTTGTATATATACATATATATGTATATATATACACACACACAGACATATATACATATACATACACACACACGTTGATTTTAATATACTTATTATAACAGCAAATAATTCTCATGTATTTGATTACACATTTATTATCCTAATATTACAGTCAGCTTATTTCCTTAAGACTCCGCTGCACAATTTTATGGATCTTTTGTACAATGTTGATATTTGATTCTCAAAATTTGTGCTGTTCTAAAATAAAACAAGTGATAAGACTTGCAGTGCAAAAAAAAAGTATGCTATATGAATTACAATAATTCTCTGGAAAATAAAAAAACTAAAAACTAAATGTTCATCACAGATGAGGAGAAAGCACAATGTTCTATTTCAACTTGGTGTGCCACATAGACATGCAGCATATGCATGTTATTTTAGCCAAAATCAAGCTGCTGAACATGGTCAGGTTTTTACCATGACAGATATAAGCAGTGACCTTTTTCAATGTTTTCTAATTCCTAAGTGAAGCAAAACAATTATGATGTTGGCAGATTTTAAAGGGCCAGTGGGAGTTTCTCTTTTAAATACAAACAAACATTATTATCTTCAAATACGAGTTACAAATTCCACATAAATTACAATGCAGCCTCCTTTGCTCAGCTAGCCAATGTTTTTCTCTTCTGCAAAAAGTTAGCAATACTTATTTGAAGTTGGTATTACTCAAAATGGCTAATACTAAAAAAAAGTCAAATGAGAATTGTTTACGTATTGCTTAAATAGTACAGTTTATGCCTTGGAGTAATTTTGGTTTTTTAACCTTCTGCCAAAATCACTGTTTTCTAAGAACCTCACTATCTCTTTAAAAATAAAACAAAGCAAAACAAAATAAACACTTGCTTATTGAAGGTAACTTCGAATATACATACAAGTAAAAAAAAAAAAAATAGAAATTCACCCAAAATACCACCAGCCCAAGATAGCCAATGTTGAACATACACATGTGTTTCTTCCCAAGATATTTTCTGTGCAATGTATATATATCTTTTTTTAGCAAGATTGGAACAATTCAGTTATATATATCTTGTTTTTTCACAAAACATTTTGTGTCAGTAAATAATTTTTTAAAATATGATTTTGAATTACGCATAATAATCCAAGTTAAAAATGTCACAAT
>NW_012104865.1:485100-505650 GCF_000951045.1 Mandrillus leucophaeus | reverse complement strand
GGCAGATTTTAAAGGGCCAGTGGGAGTTTCTCTTTTAAATACAAACAAACATTATTATCTTCAAATACGAGTTACAAATTCCACATAAATTACAACGCAGCCTCCTTTGCTCAGCTGGCCAATGTTTTTCGTTTCCGCAAAAAGTTAGCAATACTTATTTGAAGTTGGTATTACTCAAAATGGCTAATACTAAAAAAAAGTCAAATGAGAATTGTTTACGTATTGTTTAAATAGTACAGTTTATGCCTTGGAGTAATTTTGGTTTTTTAACCTTCTGCCAAAATCACTATTTTCTAAGAACCTCACTATCTCTTTAAAAATAAAACAAAGCAAAACAAAATAAACACTTGCTTATTGAAGGTAACTTCGAATATACGTACAAGTAAAAAAAAAATAGAAATTCACCCAAAATACCACCAGCCCAAGATAGCCAATGTTGAACATACACATGTATTTCTTCCCAAGATATTTTCTGTGCAATGTATATATATATATATATCTTTTTTTAGCAAGATTGGAACAATCCAGTTATATATCTCTTGTTTTTTCACAAAACATTTTGTGTCAGTAAATAATTTTTTAAAATATGATTTTGAATTATGCATAATAATCCAAGTTAAAAATGTCACAATTTATATAATAATCACAAAATAGAATGATAGAATAATTAAGTTGTTTCCAAATTTTTGATATCAGAAATGTTCAAATGTATCTTCAAGTGTTCATGACAGTACTCCTTAATGCATACCTGACTAATGTTTCTCTAAACATTGAAGAAAAATAGAAAAAACAAAAAAAAATCACAACCAAAATTGTCTAACTATAAAATTTAGTTCAAAAGAAAACCTGTAAAACAGAAAAAATGTCAACCAAGAAAAGTGAAAGGAGATAGCTATCATATCCATTTCCAATTCTTCAACTCAGAGTTTTGGAATCTATACCTAACAGGAACTGGTCAGAGACCACATTATTATACAACCGTGTACCTAAAAGTAGCTAAAGTTTCTCTCGCTCCAACTATCTCCCTCGCTTTCTATTTTTACTCAGAGATCAAACCCCCCCGGGAAACAACACATTCTAGCCCACTGTATTTTATTAGTTGGTCATCATGAGACAAACATGGTAGACTTAGAAAGAATCAGGAAAAACAAAAACCCAAAACAGTAGTTGTGCATGAAGGGAACTGGAACTTGCCTTATATTTTGATAATTCAGGATATTGGAGAAGCATGAATAGAGTTTGGAAAAGTGGCCACCTCTGTATAATTGAGAATATTAGGAAATGCTAGCTAAAATATGGAAAATGAAATAGGAATCAACTTTATCATCCTGCCCTATAGTTGGAGATATGAGAATAAAAAGTTGACAATTCCTCAAGTGGCAATAGACTATAACCAAGAGTAATCCATATACCCTAATCATTAATAAACAACCAAAATGACATGAAAATAAGCCATATAACCTATGCAATATTACTGCAAAGAAAGGGAAAGAGAACAGCATCCTAAAACATCAGAGGAATAACAGACAAATTAGGGTAAGCATCATGTTGGAAAATTTGGGAACAAAGTACAGGAGAGTTTGGTTTTCTCTAAAGGATGCAAAAGACACGTTGAAAAATATTTAGAGGAGAAAATAGTCTAGCACAGATATAAAACAACTTGCGGTTAAAAAATTGGATGATATGAAAATGACATTAGATAAAAAATTAATGCAAGGAAACTAAAAATTCTGCATTCACAGAATTAAAATCTACACTGATCAAAGTAAGTGTAAATTGGTATTGTGGAAGGAAAACTTGAAAACCTCTATAATTATACAGAACAAAAAGATGAAATATGAGAGAAAATGTCAAAAGTATGAAAGATAAACAACATACATATAATTATAATATTCCTGAGTATAAACCAAGTTTAACTGAAATGAAAGCATATCAAATAAAACATACTAGTAATAGAATACATTTTATGTATTTAGAAAAAGATGTGTGAAGATTGAAAGACTTAAAACATCTTAAGGAATATCAATGGATAGAGAACCATAACCATACACATTTTCACAATATTGTTGAATTCAAACCTTGAAGGAAAATTTCAATAAGCAACAATTTAGGAGACATAAGTAATATACCTATAATGGAACCAAATATCAGCTAGAACCACTTTTCTTTTGCAATACTAAAATGTCCAAACACAGTGAAGCTATGTCTACTTTTTTGAAAGTTACTATGACCTCAAATTTTTATACCCAGCACTTTGTATGTGCTTAAAGTTCTACTAACTGCTTTACGTATGTTATTCTCATTAGCCTGACACCATTTCTATAGGACATTTGAAAAAATATGAAGTGTAAAATTGTTCAATTTACTTATAGTCACAAATAATTGTATAAGGATTTGACGTTATACCTATTTGATCTGAGAACCTGAGACCTTAGCTGTCATGCTAACCTTAGAATATACAATCCATGTGCCTTTCCAGAGAAAAATTACTTGATGTTACATATCAAGCAACCACGAAATAAAGCAAACATAACAATTCAGTAATGGAGACATTAGGCCTGGCAGTAAGGGTTATAGCTAATTCACATATAGAACTATTAGGCTGGGTTACAAAACTGAGCTTATTTATGTGTTTGTGTGTTTATGTGCATGTATATATGGCTTTTGATAGAAAATATTAATACAGACAGATATAAATATTATTTTGATTAAATACATATGGTTATGAAGGCAGAAAAAATTAAATTACATATTCTTTCATAAAAAACATAGTTTTACATGTTTTTATCCATCCCTAGATTTCTGTAAATGCTGTATTTTTAAAATAGATAATATTTTTTATAATATAATAGAATTTTGTCTTTAGCTAGACATTTAAAACTTTCTCATTAGTAGCTGTTAGTGAATAAACTCTAAGAAGTTTTTTTCCCTCCACAAGGATGCAATGAAAAAGCAATATTCCAAGCACTACAGTCATTTATAAGACTTTATTAGAAAAAAAATGAAGGCTAGTAACACAACAGTACCTAACTTTTGTACAAATTACCATGTGGTGTGTCCTCAAATACATTAGGAAAACACATAATGTCTGGTCCGCTTCTAACCTCAGGAGTTATAGGAAACAGGCTCCTCCCTCTGGGAAGATGCAGCCCCAAACTTGGGTGTTTGGCTTGATAAGAGGACAGTACCTTCATCTTCACGCAAATAAAAAAAGGCATTCCTTCCTTTAGGTAGAAACAGCCCCTTGTCAAGTTACACGTCTTGGCTTGAAGAGCCTGACCTACAATTCAGCAGTACTTTTCTTATATAACATAAGCACTTTTACACAATGCCCAAACTGTACAACCATTCACAGCAACCCTGTCCGGGAATATTAGCACAAATATAAACCCTAACCCACTTGAGCTACAGGCCCTCTAGTCGATGATACTTATTATGTATTTTGAAATTATCTGAATCTATATGTTGTAAAATGAAAATAAAATCCTAAGCCACCCCTAAACCAATAAACAGACCCCTCTGGGCCAAAGGGATCCCAGAGAAACCCAAAAAACTGAATTCCTGGCCACGAGGTGAAAGGAAGTCATACAAGTCTCATTATACCTCCTCCCTTTTGGACTTTAGGTACAACTGACCAGCATTAACATTGAAATGAAGACCATAAGACTGATAAAACAGACTCTGTGTGGCAATAAGATACCAAATTCCAACCTGAGTCTGGTATAGCATCACATGACAGATAGCAGATCCTAAAGGAAATAAAGGTAAATTTTACCCCAAAATATATTTCTTGGACATATTGTGAAATGGTCCTGCAAAGTCTTCTCTTGTGGGGTAAATTTGCATCTATAGAGAATCTCCTTCCCTTTCTAGGTCTTTCCCAAATCTACAAGAGATTAAATGAGAGTGTGACACTTTTTTATTTTATTTTTTTGAGATGGAGTCTAGCTATGTTGCCCAGTCTGGAGCGCAGTGGCGTGATCTTGGCTCACTGCTACCTCTGCCTCCCGGATTCAAGAGATTCTCCTGCCTCTACAGGCGTGCCACCATGCCCAGCTAATTTCTGTATTTTCAGTAGAGACGGGTTTTCACCATATTGGCCAGGATGGTCTCGATCTCTTGACCTCGTGATCTGCCTTCCTCGGCCTCCCAAACTGCTGGGATTACAGGCATGAGCTGCCGCTCCCAGCCTTGACACTTTTTTAAGGTCTGAAAGAAGACATTTACCATCTACTCTCTCTGGAGGCTATAATCTGGAGGTTTCATCTACCTAACAAGGACTTGGTCTCTACAACCGCCATTATATTAACTCAAGCATTTCTTTCTACTGACTTCAAGTCTTTAGACAGAACTTAACTCTTTTAACCAACTGCCCATCAGGAAATCTTTGAATCTATCTATGATTTGTAAGCCCCCACCTTCAATATATCCTGCCTCTGTAGGCCAAACCAACATATATATCCCATGTATTAATTTATGTCTTTGCTTGTAACTACTGTCTCCCTAAAATGTATCAAATCAAACTGTAATCTGACCACCCTGGGCACACTTTCTTAGGACCTCTTGAGACTGTTCCTCCGGCCATAGTCAATTGGCTCAGAATAAACTGAATAAACCTCTGTAAATATTTCACAGTTTTACGGTTTTTGGTCAACAATATAACCACAAATCTTCTCAATATATCAATTTTAATTAGTTGAAATATCTAGATTTCAAAAATTTAGTGTTATTTTCTGTGTAATGTGAACATTAAGCATAAAACATTGCATGATAATTAATTGTCTAAAAAAACCCTCAAAAACCTTTCAGTTCCTATTAAGAACCTCCTTTCTCCTGTTAGGCATAGCAACTCAAGAGACTGTCTCTTCTCCTTTTCAGCTTCACTGAATTGATGAATTAGTAATTAATTTGGATTCATCTCTTAAAACGAACATGAATGACACTTTTAAAAATGGAATCACACTTCCTAGGTTACGTTCATTGTAATATAACCTCTAAAAGGTAGTGTTAGGTAAGTTAAAGTTTGTAAAATTGTTTGTCCTTATAGGGCATAGTTTGAAATTACCAAGTAAGAAAATAGACATAGTTTGAAAATATCAAGTAAGAAAAAAGGAAAAATAGACAAAAGAAGAACTACAGTAAGTATGTAAAAAGGTTTGAATTCAGTGGCAGGCTCAGATACATATACTAATATATGAGCTGACATTTTTTGCTTATTATATCAATGAGTTTATCTGTTACTATATAATATCGATGATAAAGGAAACAAACTCATAGTGTTTATGGGAGTAAAAGTTGATTCATCAGTTGTGGAAGACAAATTTGGCAACAGGAAAATAAATTTTTCACATGTTGATACCATTCTATCCTTCAATTCCACTTCACGCTTAAGGATTTATTTAAATGAAAAAAATAGAAACAAATTAAATATCCTTTAATAGACTGGCTAAATCAATTGTGATATTCACTTAATGGACTACTGTATAGCATATAAAATCTCTGCTGTAGAAAAAGTGCATAAGAATATAAGAATTTTTCCGAATTTAAAAATTACAGAAATATATGTTCAAGATCAGGAGAGGCAGAGAGAAAGGCAAAAATGAATAATCAAATATTTGAAATAAATTATTTGTGTGGCTATTTTGTTTTTACTTTCTTCAATCAATACATGAGAGTCTGTTTTTCACTCTTCTCCCTCCCAACATGACAGAGTATACAGTAAAAGTCTGTAATGATTTAATAACCAAACAATTGCATCTTGTAGTTTTAATGTTTATTTCTGAGCCTATCAGGAAGTATATACGTATGTGTATGTACACACAACACAAACACACACACACACGCAGTGCTGAGATCTGTGAATGGCCAGCGAAGGGGACTGAGAAAGAATGGCCATAGAGGCTGAAGTAGAACCTGAGGTGGGGAAGACTGGAAGTAACTTAAGGAAAGTGAGATGAGGTAAGAGAGGATCAAAAGCAAGTACAAGGCAGATTGTTAGATAGCAGGCCACAACTCACAGAGACGTACCTGGAAAGGCCAAATGGAACCCCTACATCTTGGAAAGATTGCCGGAAGTGAGGAGCAACGGTGAGCAATTTACTGGCTGACTCCTGGGCCTGCCACTCCTTGGTCAGAGTTCACCCCATAGGATATTAACTCCTCTGCTCTTTCCAGCTGCATTACTCAGCTCATCAAGGCATTCATGAGGGCACGTGCCTCTTTCCAGAAGTAGTGGTGGAAGCTAAAGCTCCCATAGCAGGCACTGGGCAGGGATGGAGTCCTTCCTCCGCAGAAGTAGACTGAGCAGTGATCCGAGGAAAAGAAGGAGGCCCATGGTGGGGACTGGATCAGCTGCGCATGCGCGAAGCTGTTCCTGTGTCCACAGCCTGTTGGGAAGAATCCACTATGAATGTGGAAGCAGAAGCGGGTCCAGCACCACCAGCTGCAGAAACATGAGCATGTGCCTAAGCGAATCTCTGCATGAGCAGAAGTGGAGAGAGGCATGTATCGAGAACGATTTATCACCTACCAATCCGCTTTCAACCCACTTCACTATGCGTTTGTCCATAAGAAACGCCAATTCTTCTTTCTATAAATTCAGTGACTCTTCATCATTTGACAGACTGTAACTCCAGTCCCATGTATAGCCTTGTATTCCCTTGGGTCTATGACCTCCATCAAGGTTCCAGGCTTTACTTCACCCTCTATGGCTATTCTTTCTCAGTCCTTTTCCCTGGCCATTCTTTTTCTATATGATCCCTTAGATATAAGAAGTCTTCAAGACTCAAGTGTTGGATCCTGCTTTCCTCTCACTATATACTCTTGCCCTAGATAACTTCATTCATCCTCATAGTTTCATACAATTTATATGTTAACAAATCCTAAAAATACTTCAGTGAATACTTTTTTGAGCACCAAACCAATAGATAGCCACGTTCTGATAACTTCACTCAGTTGTCTAATCAGCCATATCAACACGCTCAGAAACGGATTCTAAACATTCCCCATCCCACAGCTAAAATTCACCTTTCTGTCCAAGGTTTCTATCCTCCATTCATCCAGCTGCTGATCAAACTCAGAAGCATTCTCAGAACACTTTTCTGTATCATAATGACTACCAAGTCCTCGACTTGACCTCTGAAATGTATCTTATATACTACAGTTTCTCCTATCTGTACTGTCACTGCCATTTCTCACCTGTTCTATAGCAATAGCATCATAACAACCTTTTTGTTTATTGCTTGGCTTCCCAGTTCATCTCACCAGCCTCATTCTATACCACACTCCCCATTACTCAAAGCAAAGAAACAAACAAACAAAATTCTATCAGTTCCCTGGTCAGCCCTTGTCCTTTCCTCTCAAAAGACCTTAATACAAGTTGTTCCCTTCTCTTGGAAATGCTTTATTGGTTGACTCACACTCATCCTTCAGGTCTCAGCTTACACATCATTTTCTCAGAGGCCTCCCCTTACTTCTCACTCAATCCAAATTAGATTTTGTTATGTCACTATCTCAGCAACCTCTACTCTTCCCTTGCAGTATGTATCATAACTTAGAATTGTTCATTTATTTATATTAGTATGTATTATATCTAATTTAAATATTTGAAATGCAATACATTCATAAGTCAAAAATCAAAATATATATTAAGATACACATGGAGAAGTCTTGTTTCCATCCCAATCTTCATCTACCCTGATCCACCTCCACCATTGGTTTATGTAATTTTGTTAGCTCATTGTTTACTTCTTATGTAAATATGATTATATTTTCTTATTTGGGCCCTTTTTAATTTACAACACCTAGAATTCTAATATGCTGTTCTAGATTTCAATACTTTATTCAATTTAAAAATATGTTTTAGAAATCGTCCCACACCAATATATACATTTCTTTTTCATTCTTTTTTCACAGATGTATAGTATTCCATATGTGAATTAACATACTTTATTCAACTATTGTTGGTTCTTTTCTATTATAAACAATGCTGCAATTAATAACCTTCACAAATACCACTTTGCATTTGTACAGGTTTGTATAGCATATATATTCTAGATTGCTAGAATATATATTCTAGATTGCTAGAATATATATTCTAGATTGCTAGAATATATATTCTAGCAATATATTACTAGAATAGCAATATATTACTAGAATATATATTCTAGATTGTTTTTTGGTCAAACCTAAAAGCACTTCTAATATTAGTATACATTGCTAGGTTTTTCCTAGGATACCTACAATTTTGTGTTATTATCAAACTCCTATCTTCTTTTGTTTTTGAACATTTAAATCTCTGATTCATTTGGAGGTTATCCTAATGTCAATGGATGTATGAATTCAAATTTTTCTTTAAGTAACCATCTAGTTGTCCCAACACTATTTATTAAAAGCCAATTTGCACCCTTCCACTGATTTCAGAGTCATCTTTATCATATGACACATTCTAATAAGTTTTGGAATCTCTTTCTGGACTCTCTCATATGTATGGCTATTTAAGGCCTGCTTTCTTAGTAGACTCTAAGTAGCGTGGGGGTTAGGACTGTGTCTGTTTAGTTTTGCCTGTGTCCCTAGAGTTTATAATAGTGCCTGGCATATGTAGGCCCTAAATGCATATTTGTTGTATTTGTTGAATGTTTATAAAGTTCTAGGAGAATGTTTCCCATTTCTCCACAAATAGGTTTAAAGATTACTTAATATTTTCAATAACAAATATTTTACAGAAAATGAAAATAAAAATAGGCCATAGACAATATACATTAGTTACTTCTATTTGAGATACATAACATTTTCTCTTAAGTGAAATTTAATATATTTTAACAAAAAACATTTAATTATATATATATATATGTTAACAGGAATCAGAGAATATTGAAATGTTAACATTTCAGGAACACTTATATTAAGCACAAACAGGATAAATCAATTTCATATACAGTAAACACTGGGATTTGCAGATGCAATGTTAATTTTTTCACACATATTTAAGTAACCCAAGAGATCTAAAATATTTAGTAAGTTGCAATATTTTGGGGACACATGATTTTGAAATGAAAACATTAGTATGTGAAAGCAGATAATCTAGTTCAAGCCTAATCTAATTGAGGCCCCGTATCTGCTTTGCAATGCGATTTTACTGTTCTTTTATTGATATTTGGCTTCATTTGATACTCACAATTACACTAAGCAGGGCATTCACTCCTTTATGCTGAGGAGAAAATTCAGACAATTTTTAATTATAGGTGGCAAAGAATTTGGGGATTTCCAAAGACCTCAAGACATTCTTCTTGCAAATGTCAATAATCTACCACATTTTAAAAGTGCAGCATTCCATTTTAAAGTTATTAATACATTCAGATAAATTTATTTCATTCTTCAATGCAAAGCAGCAGCATTAACAGCGAAACAGCACTCAACTTCAATAGTATGCAAGTATATCCTCAAAATTAAATGTTAATGAGACAGTAACTAAATGTTAAATACTGACAACACACTTAATAGCAGTTTTAATGATACAAAAAAAGTTCAAGATCTATCTCCTCTATTTAGCAAATGATGCTATATTTCCCTGTTCCTTACTATTGCAATAACAGTGTATGCGGGGCATTTTTCAAACATGTCAAACTTAAAATACTTAATTCTATCCAATGCAACAATGCAAACTCTTTAAGAATGAAAGATTATGTGATATACTCTTACTATATACTGCTCAGGATTTTAAAAGTGATATAGTACTGGAATAAGAGAGACCTAGAATTTAACCCAACTGTTAACATGAATTTACTATATTATTACACTGAACAAATTTGTACGAGTCACACAGCTTCTCTGGTTATCTGTTACATCTGCAAAATGAGGGGAATTTACAATGACTTTCCTAATAACCATTCAGGTTTTAAATAATCTATTATCTGTCTCTAAGCATATCACTCTTTATTGCTATCTAGATGCCTATTTTAACTGATCACATTAACAGACTAAGGAGTACATATTAAAGGGTATCTTAATTTGGATAGCTGTAGCAGACTTTGTAAATTAAGAAAAAAAGGGCTATTGAGTGAAATTGAAGGAATTTTGCAAAATAACCTTCCAATTGATGAGAATATACTGTATCTGCACCAGGTTGCAATTAAATACATAACAGCATTTCAGCTGAACAACTTACAGTCATTTGATTTTCTAAAATAGAGTAAGGCAATAAATTTAATTTTGCTATTGAAACTGTATATATTTTGTACTAAGTGCTAAATTTCCACATTCCAAGTCTGAAAAATACAGTATTGTTAAACAACATAAATCTGCCACATGCCTAAGTAATAGTAATAAAAGTTAACTCTATTTGACATTATGATGTTGTACAGAGATCTTGGAACCCAAGAGTTTAATTCCACTGGCATGTACAGTCTATGGGTTCCTGGAGAGTGTACATAATTTCAGTGCCATTTCCTGAGCAATACAGAGGCACAGACAAGTTTCGCACTCCATTTTCACGACAACACTTGCAGAATCTTAGGTGACTTTCAATATTGATGTTATATATAGTAGCTGATGGGCATTTGCCGTCACAAGATGCAACATTTATCTGTAAGAAGTGACAGTGAGAAAAAAAGTCTTAAACTTTTAAAAGTACTGGTTATTATTTGATTTCACTAAGAAAATCAGATGAAAAGGTTTCTTCCTCATCACTCCAATCCTCAAGCTTCTGCATGTTGGAAGATTGTGAAAAACAGTAAGTGAAATGTCATTCACATAAGTCAAAGGGATGTTCCATGGCAATGCTCAACATAACATTCAAAGCATTAAATGTGCACATATAACTCGACATGAATATATATACATGGAATATGTTAATCACAATAAAGTTAATCTATTGTAACCTGTGTTTTATCATGGCTCAAGTACACTGCAGGTCATATTAAAAGGGACAAAGTTAGAAGCAGGACTCTTTTTACTGAGTAAAATTGCATAGTGAAGACAACATGTAGTCAAATACATTTAGATTCAATTTCTATCCCTCTGGATTGCAATCATCATTCAGAACTGTTGATTATGCTAAGAATAATTAATACTTCTTCACAAACAGAATATGGCAACATTAGAATGTAGGAATAATCTCAGTTAAATATTGTAAGTGTTGGCATTTTGTTGGCTTACAAACTTATTCGTTCTGTAACACATATACTTTCTAAAAAGATGCGTGCCACTTATGTAGCAAATGACATTTTGCCACTTACAGGGCTTTGGCTTATACAGTCCTGTTTCCTTATGACCGATTTAATGATCACTTTCTGGCATATTCTTTCTTCTCGTTTGCCTGATAAAATATAAAATACATTTATTCATCAAAGGCCCATGTTAAATTGTTTCTTAAACATATGAATATATTTACAGTTGAAAATTGGTGCATTTATATAAAATATATTCCAATATTGAAAGATATTTAAAATTTCCCTCTTACATTTTTATGTGCAATATTTATTTTCACCTTCTAAATAGATTTTCTTATATTTTCTTACAGATTTCTATATATTTTCTTATCAGCTTTACACTTATTGATTTCCACTTTATATCTTATTATCTTAGAATAATTATCATAATCAGAAATCAGAAATATTCCACACATGTAATAATGCTAACATCAACCTGTGTGTGGCATATATGTGTTTAAAATAATTTTTGGAATGAACTATAAAGTGTACAAGCAGATATACACATATGTAATTAATGCATAACTACATATATACATCAATTTTAAAATAAAAATTGAGAGATTTAAAGCCACATTATCTTAATGGACATTAACATAAAATAATGCAAAATTTTAATATAATCACTTATCAACCATATTGAAATGTATGGATGAGTCATACTTGAATTTATGGTTCTGAAATGGTCTTTTATAATTTCAAATGAAAATACTTTGTATGCATTCATGATATCTTAATATGTGTCTGTGTGTGTGATGGATTATCACTTGCTATTACATGCAAGCATCTGTATTTAATGATGTATGATAGTGGGTGTAATCCCTGAATCAAGATGCAAAAACCAAGGTTCTCTCTATTCCAACTTGCTTTATCACTTTAGGAAAATCACTAAATTATCCTGCTGAGTTTCCTTATTTACAAAAGAGTGAACTTATATCCCAATTTTCAAATACAGTTAGCCATGAAATCCTTATTTAAAACAATCTCAACATGTAAAATAGATAAAGATTAAGCTACTCTGCTTGAAGGAGAGATGGGTAGCTAAGATTGACTGAAGAATTACCATCCTCAAGGTCACTCACGACCTCCAAATTGCTAAATTTCAAGATCATCTCTCAGTTCTCATCCTATTTGACTTTTCAGCAGCATTTGACCCAGTCTATCACTCTGTCTTCCTTAATATACCTTCCACACTTGGCTTCCTGAGCTCACCTGCTTTGGTTTTCATCCTGTCTCACCCATTGCTCCTCAGTCTCCTATGCTGGTTCTCTCTCTTTTCACTGATCTCTTGCTCATGGTGTGACTCAAGGCTCAGTGCTGTTGGTTGAGTGCAGGCTGTTCTGCCCCTTATGGTGCTTTCACTCAGTGATTATTTCCTTAGCCCTTCCATTCTTATGTAAGTTCAAGAATAAGAATAGTCAAGGAAAAAAAATCATCTTTACCATGACCTATAAGATGCCTCACCCTCTTCTTTCTATCACCTTCCTCCTCTCACTTTCTGTGCAACAGCCACATTTTGCTATTTCCTCCACTTTGAACACTCTTCACCATCTGGGTGGCTTCCCAAGGACACTCAGTCTCTACTCAAATGACGCCTCATCATCAAGACATTTTCTGAGCCCCCACTTAAGCTAGCAACCCAGCCCCTCTCATTCTCCATTCCTTTTATTCTGCATTATTTTTCTATATACCACTCATCACTAAGTGACATATTACAATACATTTATGAGTTTGGTGTTTCTTCCCCTTCTTGATAATGAGCACTCTCCATGCAGATATTGCTTCATTCACCATTATGGTCCCCGTGGTTAAAAAGATGTTCATCATGTAGGCACCCAATAAAAACCCAACAAGTTAATTCATTCCGTAAATGAAATTGGGGAAGCATTAATTTATTGTTAGCTGAGTTTGTTTGTACCAAGAGGCATTTCTACTTCATTCCTCAAAAACTTTATTGTAAAAGATTTTATTCAATAATATCCAACCTATGATAGTATCCAACCTCCACAATCTCTTCAACATAGCCTGGTCTTCAGAAAGCAAAGACAGCAGAAAAGGGTTTTCAAATAGGCCAGCAGAAACTACATTATGAGTCCTTTCACGTCAGATGAGAGAAACTGAAGTGGCTTGTTATTATTCTGCAACTTCAAAGAACTCAGCAAAGTTGAAAGATCCTGGGCCCAGATACTGGACAGACCTAAATTTATTATTGAATAGTGTGATCAGCTTCTCTCTGAACCTTCTATTTCTTGTCTGTAGGGAAAACATACCTGTCTCCCAGAACTGTGGTGAGGATTACGTGTGGTCCTGTCAGCAATGTGCTTAATAGAGTGTCAATGCTGTCTCTTATACACATCTAGATGTGTATAAGAGACAGGTGAGGATTACGTGTGGTCCTGTCAGCAATGTGCTTAATAGAGTGTCAATGTGTGGCAGCCAATACTGGTCATTCGTATGATTAGTCACAGAGATATTCCCCTGTCTTCCCTGAGTTATCATAAATATACTCACTTCTCTAATAATTAACATGGGGATACAGAAGCCAGGGCCTTAACATTGCCATGTGACTCTATTCCTGCATCTCATACCTAAGGAAGAGTCTAGACTCTGAAGAAGAGGATTTAAAAAAAAAAGTGAAATCTTAAATTTCCTCATATTCTAAAGTTAAATTTCATTCTTTGAGTTCCTGATACAATGACTATTTGATTCATATTAGTTTATATTTGATTTAAAGAATTCTGAATGAAAACATGCTTATTTCTAATGAACAGAACGTTTTTAATCAGTGTGTATATAATTAAAGCCTTAATGATTAAAAATATCTAGGTGATATTATATTATCCCTAAAAGTCTTCCCAATATAATTATCATGAGTTGAATGGTGTCTTTTAAAATACCTGTGTATCTTAGAATGTGATCTTATTTGAACACAAGATCTTTGCAGGGATAATTGAGCAAAAATGAGATCATTAGGGGTTGCTAATTCAGTATAACTGGTGTTCATGTAATAAGGGGAAATCTGGAGTCAGACACACATACAGGGAAAACACCATGTGAGCATGAAGATGGCCATCTACATGCCAAGGAAAGAGGTTTGGAGCAGAATTCTCTTTCACAATCCCTCCAAGGAACCAGCCCTGCTGACATCTTCGTTTTGGAGTTCTAATCTCCATAAATTTCTATTTCAACCACTTTTTGGTTTGTTACAGCAGCCCTGCAAACTAATATAATAACAAATTAGATGTCAGGCCATCCTATGCTGGACTTTTTTGCTTGTTGTCGATGTGTAGGTGTGCATTGAATTTGGCTTTTTAGACATTATGTAAATAAAAATTCAGTCATTCTAGCCCTGCCACTTCAGCAGAGCTCATCATTCAGTCTCTGCCCTCTCCTAAAACTTGTCCTGGCAATGTTCCAGAATACCATGAAGAGTTAAGAAGCAGGATGTGAAATCAGGCCCGCAGTAGATTCCTAGCATTATCACTCATAAGAGGTATGACTTGGACAAATTATTTAACCCCACTAAGCTGAAAATCAAGATAACGTCAGAACCTATTTCATTGGATTTTGGGGGGAATAAATTATAATATATTACATGTTATATATTGTACATAGATAGTATATATTATATAGTATTTGTATTAACACTTTAATACTTTCTAACATTCTGTTCAATATGATTCTATGGATCTAAAAATATAAGACTACTCTTACATATTTATGGGATTTAGTCTTTCATGAAAGAAGTTCCGAAATCTTTCTCAAGAGGCATGTCAGTTCATATCTAAGAATCTGGCCCTATACCACGGTTTTTTGTTTTGTTTTTTTTGTTTGTTTGTTTTTTTTTTTTTTTTTTTTTTTTTTGGAGACAGAGTCTAGCTCTGTCACCAGGCTGGAGTGCAGTGGCATGATCTTGGCTCACTGCAACCTCCACCTCTCGGGTTCAGTGATTCTCCTGCCTCAGTCACCCAAGTAGCTGGAATCACAGGCACGTGCTGCCATGTCCAGCTAATTTTTGTATTTTCAGTAGAGACAGAGATCACCATGTTGGCCATGATGGTTTCAATCTTCTGACCTCGTGATCCACTCACCTTGGCCTCCCAAAGTGCTGTAGTTACAGCATGGTATTATTAAATTGAACCTTGTTGTGCCCCTTTCCTAAAAGTTTCTCTAAATTTTAAAATTACTGTCTATGCCAATTTTCTCAAAATTTCTATATTTTTATATTGAGATAAATTCATAAATACTTTTAAAAGAAAAACTAAATGTGGTTTCATGGATAACCCACTTAAAATTATTCAAATTATTCAGTCCTTAAAAATATTCAAAATTACTAGGAAATGGTAATCCTAGCACTTTGGGAGGATGAGGTAGGCCAGGAGTTTGAGGCCATCCTGGCCAACACTGAAACCCCATCTCTACTAAAAATACAAAAATTAGCCGGGCGTGGTGGCACATGCCTATAATCCCAGCTACTCAGGAGGCTGAGGCATGAGCATTGTGTGGACGCAGGAGGCAGAGGTTGCAGCGAGCTGAGATCATGCCACTACACTCCAGCTTGGGCAATAGAGCAAAACTCTGTCTCATAAAAAAAATTACTATGAAATAAACCTTATAATCCAAGTTAATAAAAAATATATTGCATTCAGATAGCTTTAATTATGAAAACAACTATGAGAACTTTTATGAAAAGGATATAAATATTTACTAAAATGATATTATCCAAATTTATTGTATAAAACTATATACTTGTTCAAACAGGTTTGAAAAGTACTGCACCCCATATGTTGTTTTTGGAGTCACAATGCCATTTTAACTGTAATCTACTTGTTTGTGTAAGTTCAGCATGGTTCAAACAAATATGATCACAAGACACTTTTAAATTTTAAATACACTGAAATCTTATGAAATACCATTTGTAATATGCCACAATAAAAATTTAATATTTAAATTAAAATTAATCTAAATGAAAACACTTTCTTTACACTCCAGAAGTTAAAGACTAATTTATAAAATTATTAACCATATGATACAAAAACACTTTATAAAATTTGTTTTCCTCTTTGCATCATAGGAATTGAATTTTGTGAGAAAAACCATACTCACTATGAGCAATTAAAACTAATCTATCAAGTAAATGCATGGAATATGCTCTCACTTACAGATCTTGCAACAGCCTTCATTATAAAGCTTCACAATCCCTTCATTCTAGAAAGAGAAAAAATGAATAAAGTCCAAGAATATGGTGTTCATCCATGCTCTCTTATACTAGAACAAGAAAACTAACTTTTCTAAAACTTTTATCAAATATCACAAAGTCTTTATAGAAGAATAATTGGAATTTAACTATTACTAAAAAGAATTTGTTTTTAAAAATCTAGAGTAGATAGTTTGCTTAAAAATACATTATTTATACATTGGTACTACGGAAAAGAGTGTAAAAGGATTATTCTACTAAAAAGGACACTTTAAATGCCACAAAATATTTTTATTGAAACAAAATAATAACAGCTATTCTAAATAATGACCATTATATATTTTCAACTCCTTGAAATAACCTAAACCACTTCCATTTGACTTGAGTTTCTGAATATAACTGACTGCTAAAATTGTACATCTTTTTCTTTAATAGTTTATTATGAAAAAATGTTTCCTTCCTTGGAAGGACTCTCGTCTAAGACTAAACTTTTACAAGAACTACTTATTGCTTTAGCAACCTGCTAACTGCAGTTGAAATAAGAGAATGATTTACTCTATAAATATTAGTCTGTGAAACAAGATGATGCCCAAATTTTTTCCAGGGCAGAAATTCTGTGACTTTAGTACATGTTATATCTAGCTAGCCAGCCAGCCATCATCATTGAAAAGGTACATCCTGAAAAAAAATGTCAATGAGACTAGACTGTACTATTTTGTTCTACAACAGAACAAAGCTTAGTTTTCATTAGGAGTTATTATGTCTAAATAAATAAAGCTACAAAAATCTTGCAAAATAAAAATTATATCACGTTCACAAATCTACTCTCCCAGTAAACTCTTCTCTGAGAGAATAGGGAAAGTTATAGAGCAAAACTTAAGAATAGGCAATCTTGTGACTTGTACTAAATTTTTCAGTGGCCTATGACCAGAAAAGCTAAGGCAAGCATCACATAGGCCAGCATGCATTAAAGTTGAATGACATCATAAATCTCACTGTTTATTTAAAAAAGAAAATTTCCCAAGCTCTGATTCCTTAGCTTATTAATCCATATTAAAGGGAAGGCCAAGTCTGCTGATCAAATGATTTTTCAATAATCTTTGGATCTATAGATAAAAACCCAATGATTACAAAGTATCTACTCAAAGATAGTCAGAATTACCTGGAACATTGTATATAACTCAAAATTTCAAATGGGAAAAATAGAACAGAGTTTTTATTTATTCATGAAAATAACACATTAACTATTATGTATAAACCACAATGTAAGTATGACCTTAGACAATATTAATGTATATTTTCTAAATTATATAAATTTTCTAATTATATAATTATCTAAATTTTCTTAGATATAACAAAGTACAAACCATTTTGCATTCAGTCTCATTAAAAGGGGGACAGATCATAGTGTAGTTCAGAATTATTGCTCCTTCATCAGTTTTAATACATTCATATGTGGTGCAGTTATAGTGCCAGGTACTCCCTTCCTAAAAAATAAAAAGAAAGTTACTATTTAGCATATTAAAATCTGCTGTATTTCTTAAGTACAATATTACTCTATTGAATAAAAGGTCAAATCAAGATGCAGAGGCTTCTTGTGACACAAAATGTTCCATCTGAAAATGACCTTAAATTTATCTAAAATGATTAGAAATACATGTGTATGTAATGTCTATTACATACACATGTATTATGTAATTATAAAATAATTAGAAATATACGTGTATGGTGTATACTTATCTAAAATGATAAAAAATACATACACATGTATGGTGTGTTTGTATATGCTAGGTTTCATACTACAACTGCGAGGTAAATGTGAAATAAAACAATAGAGAGTGAAGAAGCAAATAGGTATCTGTTTCTACTACAAAATTATCTAATTTAACTAAGTGTCAAAGGTCTTGCTCTAATATTTTCTCACTAATTATAAAACAACAAATCTTATTACTTATATACCTCCTTTCTTGAGATGTGTTTATTCTTCCTTCTACTCCCTTATCGCCAAAAAGTTTAAAGAAATATTTAAATGACAGTGTTTATTGGCTTGTGGTTCTAATTGTGCATACCTTACATTATTTAAAAGTTTATCCCTATTCTTTCAAGAAGTATTTAAATATAATAACTGTTTCAGTCTTGATTTCAGAATTTCTATTTAAAAGTAAAGTCAGCTGAAATAATTGTTAATCCATATTTTTATTTTATAACTCACATTTAAAAAATGAAAGTAGTTAATGTCAGCATTACCTCATCACTTAGGCAAAAAGGAAAATTCATAAAAGAGATGGAAAATACATATCTTTTTCATTTTATTCTACTTTAAGAAGATTGACCACAGTGGAGAGTGTGTTGTTCTAGGCCTTCTCAATTTCTCATAGATTTTACCTTAAATTAATTAAAGTCATTCTCTTGATAAATTTATACACCAGATCAGGCCACCAGCTATGATGCAGAAGGCTACATTTTTGAATCTCGAGTTACTTTCCATGGTGCTGGACAAATTGACTTAATTCTGTGCAAGCAAACACTTTCTATCATAAGGTTTTTTTATTGCCACTCCATCCTTACTACTACTGGAGATTCAAACATCTACCCCTGTTCTGAATCAGGATGTTGACACTTTGTGGTTATTTTCAGATGAACAGTAACCGTCACACTCTTAAAACCATTTAAAGAAAGTGTAAGCATGTCCTAAATAGTCAACCATTTAACCTGGTACAACATAGGCTTTTTGTTTAATCAAGTATTAGGCCAATCTATACATATAATCTTAAAGGATTTTCAGCAGTCATGAAGACAGTTTGGGAAAGGAGAAGGCACTTTAAAGACATGAAACCTTACATTATATGCTCTTAGATATTTTTAAACATAATAAGCTCATTGGATTCAGGTATTTTTCCTTTTGCATTTAAAAAAATATGTGTTTCTAATTTTTTTGCATATTTAATTAAGTCAAAGCTGAGAAATTCATGAGTTAAATTTATAAATGTCATTTGCAACCAAATGAAGCATTTATTTTTAAAAAGAAAGGTGAAGGAACCAATACTGATTTGAACATAATAAAAATATACATGTGTATTATACATATACATATATATGTATATATATTTCCTCCTTGACACTACTTTCTTACCAAATCAAGTGTATTTTTGTACGTAATATGTATTGATTAGAAAAATGTCAATTATCTATTCCAAAGAATTCTATCTCTGTGATATATTATATATATGCTAATCTGTTGATACCTCTGTTAATTTGCTTTAAGAGATAGAATTATATTTTTGGAATTTGCAAAAAAATAATAATAATAATAGTAGTAGTAGTCAAACTTTGGCTTGAAGATTCCTTACAGATCAGTAAAGAATTCTGATGAACTTGACTATTTTCTTGTCTTATATTCTAATTTTACGTATAGCTTAAGGTCTTCTGTGAACCTCAATTAGAAAAGATCTGTAAATATTCAAATTCAGGAAACAGTAATATGTAATTTATCTGAAATCGAAAATTAGCTGTTACATAAAAGTATTAATTGTTCCTTTCCTTTGCAATCAGCATTTCTCAAAGCCTATTCCTTACATCTAGAAAAAAGGAGTGAAGACCTATGACAAAATAAATTTGGGTCACAAGTTAAGCATTTTTCTTTACAGTATAAATTATCAGATACTTTAAAATGTAACAAATGTAACTGTGGCTTGTGTGATGTAGGTGTACTGTCTTTGCTGTATGCAGTGCAGTGTTTGGGGGGGGGGGACATTTTCCAAACTTTGACTCAAGAACTCCTCCTTCAGAAAATAGCACAGAGCGTTACTCTCCATGAAACATACCGCATATACAACTGATGTTCCATTTTCCATCTGGAATTTGCAGGATACATTTTTGCAGGTACCACAACAATCATAATCACTTGGGGATGGAGTATATACCTGGTGCTGCATATAATGATATTAGATTAGTGACACCATATCAATATTTTAATGAATTACTTCTGGAGAGTTATTTCTTCCAAACATAACTACTAGCTCTCTCCAGACAATTGTAAGAATTTCTAAGGTTGAATATGAGAAGCTTCCAATAATGATTGACTTTACATGGTTATATTAGAAGTGAGATAGATGTTAACCTTTACTTCTAACAGCCAAATTCATC
>NW_012104865.1:482914-485050 GCF_000951045.1 Mandrillus leucophaeus | reverse complement strand
AATAATAATAATAGTAGTAGTAGTCAAACTTTGGCTTGAAGATTCCTTACAGATCAGTAAAGAATTCTGATGAACTTGACTATTTTCTTGTCTTATATTCTAATTTTACGTATAGCTTAAGGTCTTCTGTGAACCTCAATTAGAAAAGATCTGTAAATATTCAAATTCAGGAAACAGTAATATGTAATTTATCTGAAATCGAAAATTAGCTGTTACATAAAAGTATTAATTGTTCCTTTCCTTTGCAATCAGCATTTCTCAAAGCCTATTCCTTACATCTAGAAAAAAGGAGTGAAGACCTATGACAAAATAAATTTGGGTCACAAGTTAAGCATTTTTCTTTACAGTATAAATTATCAGATACTTTAAAATGTAACAAATGTAACTGTGGCTTGTGTGATGTAGGTGTACTGTCTTTGCTGTATGCAGTGCAGTGTTTGGGGGGGGGGGACATTTTCCAAACTTTGACTCAAGAACTCCTCCTTCAGAAAATAGCACAGAGCGTTACTCTCCATGAAACATACCGCATACACAACTGATGTTCCATTTTCCATCTGGAATTTGCAGGATACATTTTTGCAGGTACCACAACAATCATAATCACTTGGGGATGGAGTATATACCTGGTGCTGCATATAATGATATTAGATTAGTGACACCATATCAATATTTTAATGAATTACTTCTGGAGAGTTATTTCTTCCAAACATAACTACTAGCTCTCTCCAGACAATTGTAAGAATTTCTAAGGTTGAATATGAGAAGCTTCCAATAATGATTGACTTTACATGGTTATATTAGAAGTGAGATAGATGTTAACCTTTACTTCTAACAGCCAAATTCATCGAGCAGGTGTAACAACCTCAGGTAAGGCAACTTGGCAAGCTGTATATAATAAGACTCCTGAAGTTCAAGGTTATGCACAGGAAAGTGAAAGTCTATGTTTTATAGACACATTACAAAATAGTAGACTATTGAAGAACTATACAATGTTTATTTTTAACTAATGGAGTATTCACTATTTCTAATTCCATAACTCTGCCATTTTTGAATGTATTAACTCTCACTAGAATAACTTACAAAGAATACTTACAACATCACATTTTTTTGAACAATTCACCAGTGTAAAATTCAGAGTGTGAAAGCCTGTATGGTTATCTTTTTCTTCCAGACACTCTATAGTATAACAAAAGTCTTCTTCCAAATATTTTATCATGGATTGTCCAGGATTCAATACTGATACTTCTTGAAATACACACACATCATCCTTTTCTAAAACAGAAAAAATAGTTAATAAGAAAATGTACTGTTGAGTTTTTTACTAATCCATCATTGGAACTTATATTTGAGTTTATGTTGTCATTCTGATGTGCCAATTTTTAAAAACTAATGAAGATTTTCACATTTACATATTTTTAATAACCCAATATTTACTTAAAACTGTAGTACACTATTTCTTAACATAAAATAAAAATTTATCTGTAAAATCAACTGCTGTTTACTGATTGAACTTCCTCCAAAATCCATATTTTATAGCAAGTTTGGAATATGAGTTCTTGGCCAGGCACAGTGGCTCACACCTATAATCCCAGCATTTTGTGAGGCCAAGGCAAGAGGATTGCTAGAGACCAGAAGTTTGAGACCAGCCTGGGCAACATAGCAAGACCCCATTTCCAAAAAAGAAAAAAAGCTGGGTGTGGTGGTGCACGTCTGTAGTACAAGCTACTCAGGCAGTTAAGGCGGAAGGATTGCTTGAGCCCAGAAGTTCAAGGCTGCAGTGGGCTGGGAGGGAGCCACTATACTCCAGCCTGGGTAACAGAGCGAGACCCTGTCTTAATAAAAATACATTAATAATAATAATATAATGAGCATAACTTCATACTCTTTAGATGTCTATATTTTTTAAATTAAATATAGACATATTAAAAAGAGCCTAATGCCAACTTTAAAATTCACTGAGGCCTCTGTAAAAATATTTATATTTCTGTTCTGTTATTCCATTCTCAGAACATTTAGAGATATTACAAAAGAGGAAATTGAAACATAATAATGCATTTTTATACTCAAATACTGGCAAATGGCTTAAAATGTATAATATGTGTCTCAAACATGAGATTTTTAACTTGTTAATAGTGA
>NW_012104865.1:427843-482464 GCF_000951045.1 Mandrillus leucophaeus | reverse complement strand
ATATTACATATATATAAAACAATTTATATATATATATATAGACACACATACATACTCAGTGATAGCATCTAATAAGTCCCTTATCACACAGTCATACACTTTAAAATCATATTGTTTGATTCTGAGCTTCTGTAGGGCAGTCGAAGACAATATTTGCCAACTCTGGGAACTTTGCTTCTTGGAAATGTTCTTGACCTGCTCTACCGAGGCAGCCCAGGGCTCTGATGTCTGCATCTGCACAAGGATGCTATAATATATACAACAGCAACACAAGTATAGTATAGTGGTTAATAGCACAGTCTTAGGAATGGAACTGCCTTTGCACCAATCCTGACTCCATAACTTACTAACTTTTTGATTTAGGGCACATTACTTAATCAATCTGCTCCTCACTTCCCTCATCTGCATTGTGGAGATAATAATACTGCCTGTCTCTTAGGATTGTTGAGAAAAATAAACAGATCAATATACGTAAAGAGTTTAGAATAGGACTGACACACAGAAAGTGCTATAGAGCCTTTTGTTGTTAGTACATTGTTACTACGACAGATACTCAAACTTTGCCCTATCAGGACTGACAGAGATTCTTCCCACCAAATACAGGACCAGGCTTAAAGTTTCAAGAATTGTATTTAAAGCATCAGCTTTTCCTGGATGCATTTAATTTTCATATGACATCAGTAATAAAATGAATTTTATTCTTGACACAAATAAATGATGCCAATAAATTCGCATAAAAGGCATTTTCCCTCATAAGCTAAAAATGTTTTGCTTTTTATAGGGCCTTATAAGTTGTAAAGTAGTTTTATGAACACTAATTCATTTGATATTTTAGGACTTTAGTCATTAGACAATTCCAATGGGACTGGAAATAAATGTTAGAACAACGGAGTTAAAAAAAATAATAAATCGAATTCTCCCAGTGCATGACTACTCCAAAGATTTTAAAAAGACACTAACTCTTTTAGGTAACATATGTACCTGTTTTTTAATAGTTAAAGCCATAATGTTAGCTCTGTTTCCTCGAGCTTAGGCTTAAATCTTCTATCCTTCTCTTCCATGCTCATTTCCTTTGAGATCTTATCCACATATTCAATTATGCTTTTATTCTAAGTTGCCAATTTTACCAAGAGGAAATACCTCTTTGATTGCTCTACCAATCCTAAATATTACCTGAAAAAATATGGTAGTTTTTACTCCCAAATGAACGTCCCTCTCCTATAAAGTCTGCAGCGAAATCACTTTAGGGGGCTTCCACTTTGGACTATTATGAAGAGTGCTGCTATGAACATTCGAGTGTAAGTTTTTATGTAGACATATGTTTTCATTTCTCATCAGTATATATTTAAGAGTGAAATCGTTGTGTTATATAATAAGTCTATGTTTACCTTTCCGAGTAATAGCCAAGGTGTTTTCCAAAGCAGCTGCACCATTTTACATTGCCACCAGTAGTGTAAAAGGGTTTCCATTTCTCCACAGTCTTGTAAATGTGTTATTTTTTGTCTTTTTAGTAAGTTAATATAATGGGTTAATATACATGGAGGGTTATGTATATTCGGGCAAGATGTGAAGTGGTATCTCACTGTAGTTCTGATTTGTATTTAAATGATACTTAATGATGTTAAGCATCTTCTCATGTGCTATTGGTCATCTGTATATCTTATGTGGATAAATATCAAGGTATATCCATACAATGGAATATTATCAACACCAAAAGGAATGAAGTAGTGACACATGCAACAACATGGATTAACCTTGAAAATATTATGCTAAGTAAAAAGAGCCAGACACAAAGACCACATATTATACCATTCTCTTTATAGGAAATACCAAGAACAGAAATACATGGAGAGACAGAAAGTAGAGTAGAGATTTCTGAGGGCTGGAGAGTCTGGAAAGGAATGAGGAATGACTGCTGTAGGTACAGGGTTTCTTTTGGATTGGTGAAATTCTTCTAAAATTGATTGTCTTGATGGTTGTGCAATTCAGTGAATATACTAAAGGCCACTGAACTGTATACTTTATATGGATGTATTGTATGTTATGTGAATTTATTTCAATAAAGTTATTATTTTAAAAAATTGCAAAGGCCCAGGTTGAAATACATTTGTCTATGTGAATAAACTAATGCGATATTTTTAAAAATCACCTTAGTCACCGAAACAAACATTAGCCATTATTCAGGGTGAGTACTCAGGAACAATGAGTCAGATAAATGCTTGTGTAAAGCCATGAATGTTAAAACTAAATCATCATGGATGGAGGGTTATGTATATTTGGGTAAGATGTTCAAGGATATTAAAGCTACTAGTTATGTTCTGCATGTCTAGCACAGTGCTAATAATATAATAATCATTTAAAAATGTTTGGAATAGTGAATGTCAAAATATGATTCACAATTAATATTCAGACATTGAGGGTTGAGTTGGAAATAAGCTAGATGGGCCAGCATCTAGCACAAATGCTGGGGAGGGAAATAAGCTAGATGGGCCAGCATCTAGCACAAGAAAAGAGAAAGTAGAGACGGGTAGAAATACACTAGGAAAAAAAACACAGAGCTAAGGTCACAACCAGACCAAGGTTAATGAATGAACATAGAGACTGCTACCCCAAAAAGCTTCAAAGGGTCTAGAACACAGGAAGTATAAAATCCCATACGAGGAAAGGTTAGGTTTTTCTTGTTACATTGGAAGTTATTGAAATGACTCAAGATGCTATGTTGCCTTTTCCAGGCCAAAAAAAAAAAAAAAAAAAAAAGGGGAGCTCTATATGAGGCTGGTTACAAGTCAAATACTAGGACCTCTACTCTCAGCTGCTCCACTGGCCATCGTAATGTTTTTCAAGGACCTCGTAATATTGGACTCTTGGGGTGCAAGGCTTGAAACCTTAAAGTTTTTTAATATCTCTCTCTCTCTCTCCCCTCTTCTCCCAACCAATACATTTGTTCAATTTGTTACAAAAGGCCAAAGTCTTTCATTTTGCCCTCCTAAATTCACACCAACCTCACAATACCCAAGATGTTCATTGATGAACAGCTACACCAGTCTCTTTGCTGATCTCCTGACCACTAATGTTTTAGTGCTCATATCCTGCTATGCATAAATAGAAACATCTCCCTCAAACACCATTTTCATCATAACTTTCATCCTATGCAGGACTCTTTCCAGCTCCTATCATATAAAATTTGCACGGAACTCCTCGGGGTAGGATTGTGCTTTTTCAAGTGTCTGGCATGATGACTGCCCATAACTGATCTTCAACAAATGTTGGTTGAATAAATAAATGAAAATAATAAATGAATAAATCAAATCTGCACTCCTCAGCCTTGCCTTTAAAGCCCTCTTGGCCAGGTGCAGTGGCTCACACCTGTAATACTAGCACTTTGTGAGGCCAAGGTGGAAGAATCACTTGAGCTCGGGAGTTCAGTGATGCTACGATTGTGCCACTGCATTTCAGTCTAAGCAACGGAGCCAGACTCTGTCTCTAGAAAATAAAAATTAAAAAAAAGCCCTCCCCAAATATGCCAATTTGTGTAGATTTTTATCTCTCATTCTTCCTTCATTTAACTCTTTCTCCAGGCGAGAGAGAGGGTGTTATGGTTATTATTCTTCAGCATACAACTATTACCTCATACCTTTGTGAATCTACTTCTGTTTCTATTAGCCCCTGTCTGAAATAGTTCAACTGCTTTCATCCATTATTTTTAACCTATCACATTCTTCCAAGTTTTTCTTGATGGTTGCCATCTCTGGAAACTTCTTCATAATGATCTTTATAATGCGATTAACATTCTGAGCATCACGTTTAACTTTTAATCAATTATAATAAAGTAATTTAAGAGATTAAGTTTTAATGTGCTCCTCAAATTTTATTGTTAAGATATCTATACTACTCAAGTTGCTCTACAGATTGAATGCAAACCTTGTCAAAATTCTGGTGACATTTTTTACAGAAATAGATAAAACAATCCTCAAATTTGCTTGAAACCACAAAAGACACCAAATAGCCAAAGCGATCTTGAGCAAAAAGAACACAGCTGGCAGCATCATGCTACCTGATTTCAAAATGTGCTACAAAGCTACAGTAATCAAAACAGCATGGTACCAGCATAAAAACAGACACATAGACCAATAAAACAGATTAGAGAACCCAGAAATCAATCCATGCATTATGGTCAATTAATTTTTGACAAAGTTACCAAGAACAAACAATGGGAAAAGGATAGTCTATTCAATAAATGATGCTGGAACAATGGCATGTCCACATGCAGACAAATTATATTAGACCCTTATCTCACACAACACACAAAAATTAACTCTAAGGGGATTAAAGACTTAACTGTAATGGTTGAGACTATGAAACCACTAGAAGAAAATATAGAGGAAAAGCTCCAGGATATTGGTCTCAGCAATGATCTTTTTGGCTGTGAACCCAAATGTAGAGACAACAAAAGAAAAATATACAAATGGGAGTATAGCAAGCTAAAAAGCTGCTGCACAGCAAAGGAAACAATCAACAGAGTGAAGAGACAACCTACAGAGTGAGAGAATATATTTGCAAACTATATATCTAATAATGGGTTAATATCCAAAATATATAAAAAACTCAAACAACTGAATATCAAGAAAAACAAATAAACTGGTTTTTAAAATGGGCAAAGGGCCTGAATAGGCATTTTACAAAAGAAAACATATAAATGCCCAACAAGTATATTTTAAAATGCTTAATATTAGTAATCAGGGAAATGCAAATTAAATCCATAATGAAATATCATCTCATACCTGTTAAAATGGTCATTATCAAGAAGACAAAAGATAGCAAGTGTTTGTGAAAATGCACAAAAAGAAACCCTGCACACTGTTGGTGAGAATGTAAATTAGCACAGTCATTATGAAAAATAGTATATATGCTCCTCAAAAAATCAAAAATAGAATTACTATATAATCTAGCAATTCCACTACTTGGTATATATACAAAGGAAATAAAATCACTATATTGTAGAGATATCTCCACTCCCATGTTTACTGCAGCACTATATACAATAGCCAAGATATAGAATCAACACAAATGTCCACCAAAGGATGAATGGATAAAGAAACTGTGGTATATATACACAATGCAATACCATACAGCCTTGAAAAAGAAGAAAGTCCTGTCATTTGAGACAACATGGATGAACCTGGAGGACTTACGTTAAATGAAATAAGCCAAGCACAAGACAAATATCACCTGATCTCATTTATATGCAGAATCTAAAAAAGTTGAACTCATAGAAGGTAGGGAATAGAACAGTGGTTAACAGGGCTGAGGGTAGGGGAGTAGGGTTTGAGGACATGTTGGCCAAAGGATGCAAAATTTCAGTTAGATAGGAGAAATAAGTTCAAGAGATCTATTGTAAAATGTAATGACTATCGTTAGTAACAATGTATTGTATTTTTAAAAATTGTCAAGAGAATAGATTCTGTGTTCTCATCACAAAAAAATGATTTTGTGAGGTAATGCATGTGTTAATTAACTCAATTTAGCTATTCCATAATGTATACATATTTTAAATTAACATGTTGTACATAATAAATATATACAATCTTTGTCAATTTTAAAAATAAGTAAATAAAAAATAAAAACAATTAAACACAAAGATTGTATAATGCTTCGTTTGTCTTTAGAAAACCTATGTGTCTCAGCCAGGCACGGTGGCTCACGCCCATAAAATCAGCATTTTGGGAGTCCAAGGTGAGCAGATCACGAGGTAAGGAGATTGAGACTATCCTGGCCAACATGGTGAAACCCCGTCTCTACTAAAATACAAAAAATTAGCTGGGTGTGGTGGCACGTGCCTGTATTCCCGGCTACACAGGAAGCTGAGGCATGGGAATTGTTTGAACCTGGGAGGCAGAGATTTTAGTGAGCAGAGATCGTACCACTGTACTCCAGCCTGGCAACAGAACAAGACTCCATGAAAGAAAGAAAAGACAAGACAAGACAAGAAAAGAGAAAAGAAAATGCGAAAGAGAGAGAGAGAGAGAGAGAGAAAGAAAGAAAACCTATGTGTCCCAGAAAAAAAGATAGAAAGTAGAAAAGGGCTAGGTCAGACTTGTACAGGGAAAAAAAAAAATTAAGAAATTGAAGTTTTAATGTGTCAAAAAAACTAATACTTGTGACTAATACTGATTGAGCCCTTCCTATATGTCAGACACTAAGCATTTAAATTATATTTGCTTATTGCCTATAAGGTATTATTATTTTTGTATTCCAAATGACAGAAGTGAGCCACAGCAAGAGAAAGGTAGAACAAGGCAGTCTCACATTCTCTTTCATTCTTGTTTCAAATTGTGCCTTGGCTACATTTTCTAAGGGAAATAAAGAGTTAAGGCAGAGTAGAAAGAATAGGGAATACACAAACACACACACACAAAAAGCAATCCTTGGTTAGAATCCTGAAAATCTCAGTCAATAATTTATTCCCTTGGATTTCATCTCTCTCACTTATAAAATGAGCTAAAGTACTGACTTGGTAAAGATTCAGTAAGATAGTATACTGAATACGTTATGTAACTGTGAAGGACTAGAGAAATACATGGCATTATAATTCTACTCTCGTGTAGATGTATATACAGTGTACACACAAAATAATCAAATGAGAGAATTATTATGAAAGTTATTTGTAAAGTTAAACATTCTCTGTAAACTATAGATGAGAGCATCATTAAAGCAAATGTTGGATTAATGCTTTTTAAATAAAACCGTGGCATCCTAGGAGGGGTTCTGTTATTTTAAAAAGTACCTCATTCCTTCTTCATAATAGAGCTTTGAACTGGAGATTCTGAATGAATTCTCTAAGTGTACACATTGTTTGAGAAGGGAAAGAAAAGTAAACTGTCTTTGTGAAATAAAGCGTGTCTTCTCTAATAAATAAGGCCAGGAATATATTACCTTTCTCAAGCCTTATCAGTGTATCATGAAGATAAATAGTTAAAGAAAACAAAGACTTGTAAAGCACTATGGGATACGTTTAAGGATTAAATAAGTAATACCAGAGTTATCCTTGCTATTTCTAAAAATTAAATATTTGAAATTTCTATAAGGTTTGCACATTCGCAGATAATGCTTAAGAAGAAACAGGCAGTTCCACGTTTATATCCCCTTCTCTACAAGAGAGGCATTATTAGTGCACTTTCTTAAAGAATCATTAGAGACACCACTCGATAACTTTTTTTCAATATTTTGCTTCATTTTAATACCAGTGAACTTAAGTAGATACAAGACTAGCAGATTCTATCAGCAGTTTAAAAAATAATGTATTGTACTTTCCTATCTCAAGTAAAATGTAACTTATTTTACTATTTCTTAATATCAGAGTACATTATTTTAATCTACTTCAGTACAATTTAATGTGGATAATTTTAACTCTGAGAAGAATTTAGAAATGAGAGAAACAAAGGAAAAATAAACAGATTTAAATAAATATGACAAGTCAATCAAAATATGTGTTCTTACCACTTCACAAGTTGGCATAACAAGGTTTTCACAGTTACATTCTAAAAGGCAAAAATCAACATATTTACATTGATCAAAATAATTAACTTATTATAATGAAAACTTAAAATATGAAAATTAGTTACCACAATGCCATGTTGGGCAACATTGACCAGATACATTTTCTTTCACAAGATTCATATCTTCTGCACAGTTGAGTAATGGCATAGGACAAAGGTTTGGCTCACATACTAAAAAGAAAAATTACATGGGTAAAGATGGATTTTATAGAGTTGCCATTTCTTATTACCTACCATTTAGTTCACTGCCATAACCAATAATGCATGGATTCATATTTCCCAAGTGCTACCTCTCCCACCACCAGATTGCCATGTGTTGTTGGTGAAGATAAAACAACTGACATATAAACAGGTACAAAAAGAGTACTGGTGCTAGGATAGCTCATCAAGTGAAAAACTTTGAAAAAGGGTCTGATGTAACAGCCAACTAAGATGCACTGGGCTTCTTAAACATTGGACACATCTAAATATTTTAAAATAGTTTATATACACTTACCACAGTAATACTGAGGACAACAGAAGTGTGTGCTATTAAGATCTACTGTGAGAAATTCCCCATCATGACATAGTGGAACAGGTTTGGTGCAAGATTCACAAACTAAGGTGAAACAAAAAACCAAAAGTCACAGCTGAGCTAAAAACCATGAATTATAATATGAGCTTAAATTACCATACATAAATCAATTTTGTTTAAGAAAATAGTAAAAGAAATGTAAGGTATATCTCCTTATTTGGTCATAAAAACAATAATACTGTCTGAGTATATTGCATTATGCTTTCCAAGCACAGTGACATATAGAACACCATCTTACCAGAAAGGTAGAACATTCAGATTTCCTAGGTAATTTGTTCTCATTAAAATCAAAATGTCACTTGTTTATTTATTATATTTATGTTTTCTTAATTTACTACCATTGATTACTCTCATTTAGGGATGAAAATATAGTAGGCATTTGTTCTTTTGGGCTGTTTCAGCATGCCCTCCCAACTTTGGTAACTACTCTCTGAATGACCTTGAGGAAATGCACCACCCACATATTTTTGAGTGACTATCTTTAAAGGTGCCTCACATCACCGGGCCACTCTGTAGAAACAACCCACATAGGAGTAATCAGAATCCCTTTCGATGGAATTTGAGTCATATATAGAGACACATCAAGTGAAGAAAAAAATAAAGTTGACTCAATCATTAGTGACCTCTACCTAGAGCAGCTGGTTTCTCTCCTTCCAAGGGCTTGACTGTTCTGCTTAATTTTGATCCTACTTCCCCAGATTCTTCCAATAACAGGTTGTGCTAAAGCTAGCCAGAATCAATCAGTTTTACCACTTGCAGCCAATGAATCTTAACTGGTGCTAATAAATTGTTTTGATTACTTCTGAAACCTACATTAATCACCAAGGAATCATGGATATAATGATTCATTTTAAAAAATTAGAGAATTCTTTATATTTCAATGTTCAGTTCGCCAGGCAGAACATTTAGCTCCAGCCATTTTCCAGTCACCTTTGTTTCTGCCATTCTTTTCTGAGATCATCATACCTCAAACATATGCAGGACATGAAGTTTTAAAGACATCTTATAAAGTCTTAGCAGAGCTCATTATTCAAGTTGGTTCTTCGAGGAAAGCCAGTGCTAAATTTTTCTTCGAAAAACTTAAGTATTGGCCTTATTATTTAAAAAGCTTGATTTAAAAATCTTGGTCATATTTGGACTGAGGTATATAGTTTTTGTTGATGGGGGAAGGTATTTGTTATGATTGTCTAGTCATTCAAAATGTCATACTTTCTTTACAACAGTACTCATTCAGTTGAATTCTTATAACATCAGAATATTGCTTACCAACAGTCTCATAAAATTCACATCAAATTAGAGATTTTTTCCTAGATCCTTTCTCTTCTTCTAAGAAATTATCTCTAGAATACTCACCACAAAGAGGGGAAAAACAACAAGGTTCTTCCTGTTGAACTTGAATCATGAATTGGTCTTCTCTGCATTCTGGTGTTGAAATACTGGGGCATTTCAATGGGTCACATTCTGCAGAAACACAATTATATTAGAAAATGTGTATAGCATGAGATGATAAAATAAATGACATAGTGTTTACCTCTCTTTGAGTTTAGTAATAAATAACTTATTTTAAAGTTCTTAATCATATATATATACATATATATGAAAGATACATACCAGGTTTAAAACATTAGCAAGACAACTCCACAATCTTTTATAATAAATCATTGTCTCGGAGACACAAAGAATGAGAATCTAATCCACTGTTCTGAATAAACAATGAACCTCACTCTTAATTTTCTATATTGATTACCTACCACATTTGTACTGTGGACAGCAAGAAAGAGGACTGTGGCCAACAATCAATTTTTGACTATCTGTACATGTTGGGATGGTAGTTTCACACAAAGTCATGTCACATCCTATAAATAAGAAAAACTGTTAAAATATTAGTGAACACAACTGAAATCTGCCAACTCAAAGCAGGGAAATGACTGCCAACTCAAAGCAGGAAACTCAAAGAGGGGAAACGACTCTCATTATGCATGTTTTTACACTGCAGTTAACCCATTCAGCTAACAAAATGGGCATATATGAAAATGCAGCAGCTTTGAGGTTTTTCTATTATTGCCTTTCACCCTTGATTCATAAATCAAAGATTCCCAGTTCTTTTCTCTTCTCATGTTTTGTTGAGTGTTATTAACTGTGAATAGCCACAGTTTTTCATGTGTATTCAACAAAATTGTAACGAAACAAAACTTGCTTTGAGAAAATGGCATTTATGCCACATTTTTTAAATATGAAGCATTATATACGCTCTGCTCTGCTTTCTCACAAAGAGTATCAACATATTTTGTGGAATCAATTGAGTATAAGGCTTCTTCATACATACCACAAACTTCCTTTGAACAGCAGGTCCATTTATCAATGATGCCCATGACAACTTCAGCTTCACGTTCACAAACTGGCGTGGGCTCTTCATCACAGTCAGGTTCTATAGGAATAATACTTCCATTCTCCAAACATTTGTATAGAGCGCATTCATCAATGCCCCCATTCCAAATCTCCCCAGCAGTGCGAGGTTGGTCTTCACTATCAGTGCATGCTTAAAAAGATCAACAGTATTATAACACTCATAACCTGGGCACTAAAGTAAATCATGCCACCATGTTTTGGTTTCAGACTGTGACATGGCCCAGTGACATAGATGATATGTCATAAGTCTATTATTTTTCTCAGATTTCTCTTTCATCACCCACTAACTTACACTTTTCTTTAATGGAAATTTATACTTAGTCCACAGAAAGTATTTTTTTCCTGGTCAGATGCAGTGGCTCATACCCATAATCCCAGCACTTTGGGAGGCTGAGGAGGGAGGATTGCTTCAGGCCAGGAGTTTGAGACCAGCCTGGGCAACAGAGCAAGACCTTGTCTCTACCAAAAAGAAAAATAATTAGCCAAGTGTAGTGACATGCCTACTCAGAAAGCTAAGGTGGGAGGATCACTGGAGGCCTGGAGTTTGAGTCTCAGTGAGCTATGACCACTGTACTTAAGCCTGTGCAACAGTTTAGACCCTGCTTCAAAAGAAAAAGAAAGAAAGAGAAAGAAAGAAAGAAAGAAGGGAAGAAAGAGAGAGAGAAAGAAAGAAAGAAAGAAAGAAAGAAAGAAAGAAAGAAAGAAAGAAAGAAAGAAAGAGAGAGAGAGAAAGAAAAAATTTCTTTCCTTTTACAACCATCTATAAATCTGCATGTCTTCTTCTATAAATGAAATGTTCTATTATTTTTGACACATTTTAAGTCCTGTTAACATAATTTATTTAACCTAAACAAATTCAATAATATAAATTTAAATTAATTTGAAAATAGTAACTGTTAAAAATGAGTGGGATTAGAAAGCAAGGTAGCCCCTACCTCATATAACATTTATATCATATGAAAATTCAAAATATTTCTGCTTTAAAATCTAAAAGTAAAAAGTAGGCAATCAGGCAAAATATTATTTAGTGACTATTATCTTTAAGTAAAAGTTTTATGATAAATATGACCATCTAGTAGTTCTTTTGAGGAATAATAATGATAAATGTAGTTACCAACCACATCCCCTGCCTTTAGTGAACTCTTATCCTATTTACTATCAAACCAAATCTCATAGATCTCTAAACAATAAATATAAGCACACCTGTACACCCTCAAAGTCTTCCACAGATACTTTCTATAATGGCAAACACTAGCTTATTTCTGAAACTATATATGCATTTCACTCCTCCTTGCCTTTTTCTTTAATTATTAGTCAATTCATTTTCTTATGACCATAACGAAGAGGCCTATGACTGACAATTCCTGTGTTACAATCATCTCAATTTTGCACTTTTTCATCCGCCACCACCATGGAGACAATGCATCAAAATAACATTGTTTGAAAATAAAATTAGAAATACTAAACATGTTCCTCCAGTATCTTAGTCCATTTTGTGTTGCTCTAAGAGAACACCTGAAAATGGGTAGTTTATAAAGAAAAAAGATTCATTTAGTCACACTTCTGCTGGCTGGGAAGTTCAAGGTGCATGGTGCCAGCATCTACTTAACTTCAGGTGAGGGTTTTTCTCCTGCCTTGTACTATGGCAGAAGGTCAAAGGAGAGGTGGACAGATGTGAAGATGAATCAAACGTGAGGAGGAAACTCCCTTTATAACAATCTGTACCTGAGGGAAAGATTCCATTTCTGCTAGAACTAATCTAGTCTCACAAGAGCAATAAATCACTCACAACTTTGAGAAGGCATGAATCTATTGATGAGGGCAGTGCCCCCATGATCCAGACACCTCCCACTAGGCCACATCTCCCAGCACTGCCACACTGGGGATCAAACCTCAACATGAGTTTTGGTGGGGACAAACCACATCCAAATCATAGCACCCAGATAATAGTACCATCTGCCATTTCTTACATGCTAATTTTCTCAAGGCACCATGTTAAATGCAAAATGCTTTTTACTAAATTACGTAGCCCCACCCTAACCTTATAAGTACTATTATTTTCCTCACTTTTCCGGATGCATAACCTGAGACTCATAGGAGTAAAAGTGAACCACTAATATATGAATTAACTTGAATTTGAGTTCAGTCCATAATCCACACTCTTAATTCTTGATTTCCCATGCTTTTTTTCAGTTACTATAGGCAGATGTAAAGATTAAAACACATTACCACTGAAGCTTTTATAACAATTAACTTCTCTTGAAATCATGTTAAGATTAAACTACAAACAAACTCATTTCCTTTCCAACATTCAAGCTGTCTTTGATAAATCTTTGTTAGCACATCTCTGCAATATCTAAAAAACGTTTTTGTCTGTTTGCCGGATCCCTGAAAAGTCATTTTGTACTTCGTGTCTTACCACACTCTTTCTCTGGAATGCACTGGGTTGAATGTGGCCTGTGAAGAATAGTTCCATCTTTGCACACACAGTCTTCTCTTAAGTTCAAACAGGAAGAGTGTCCATAGAACCATTGGTTCAGGCATGTTCTTGCTTCACAAGGTCGCACACAGGGTTGATATTCCTTCCCCTCTGGGCAACTCAGGGCTTTGAAGAATAGGAGACAAAATTTGCTAATGATGAAAGTAACCTATTTAAATTCTAGTAAAAGAAAGAAATGTTAGATTTCTTACAGAAAATGTATTTTGCAAATTTTAGTCTCTTCAAAGTCCATTTTTCATTTACTCTGTAACCATACATCAGAAACAAAGGCACCAATGTGTTTGCTTTTTGCATTTTTTGTAATTTTTAAGCATTTTCCAAGGGTCTACTAGTATTAGTTGTTATGGTGGGAAACACTTATCAGATGTATAACAAATAAATATCACCAACAGGCAGCACAAGTCTGGTTGGCATAAATAGACAATCAACTATTATGAAATTATTGCTCTGTGCAGTAAGAAGAGGTAACAGTCTACTTAGAATTATAACCGAAATATACTTTCAGTATATAAAACTCAACCAAATCATAAAAAAGAAAAATGCTGTTATGTTTAGGTTTGATCCTTCACTGTCAAAAGAAATTACTATTGCTGAGCAGTTTATAAATGATGTTTTAGAAAAGCCTTGTGGATTGTCAATGATTGTAAAAAGTCATACTATTAAAAATTGAATGCTCAGCTAGTGGGGTTATGAATTGGTACAATCTCAGTGGAGAATCATTTGACATTGTCTAGTGAAATTGGGGATGACACTCATTCCCAATGAATCAGCAATGCCCCTCTTGAATAGTGATTACCTCTCAGGGAAAAGAGAGAGGGAAGGGCTGGAGAAGGCACATAGGGAGCTTCATGTGTGATTGTTTTATTTCTGAAATTGAGTGATGCAACTTGTGTTTGTGATAGCTTCTTCTGTGCATTTTATGCTTACTAAATTCATTTGTGATAAAGAAAAAGAAGGAAAGAAGTGATTGCAAAAGTGATATTTATTTATGATTAAAAAATATTATTCAGTTAACAGTTACTTACAGCAGTAATCAGGTTTTCTCCACTGAATACAGATATCAAACTTGTTGCACAGAGCCACATATGCAGAAAGTGCATCACATTCATAGTTCCAAAAATAGGTATAATTGATCCACATCTTTTCACAAAAGTCTTTCGGTGAAACCTAGAGAAACATTTTGCTTTGAAATAAGTTATATTGTTTTATTTCTCTGAAAGCCCTAAGCTAGACTAAGATTATTTTGGAGAATCAAAGGGTAGCAAGTTAATGTTCATTATACTTCATCATAGACCTTACTTTTTTCAAAAATTCATAATATTAAACATCACTCTAAATACATTTAAATAAGACAAATACCATGTGCACTAATCTACACACATCTTTCTTATAAAGGTGGAAAAGAAAACAGTATGTGGAGCCAAGCAAAAATTTATTTCTAATATCCACTGTGGGCTACAATTGCCTTTTCTATATACTGAATAAGAGTTTGAAGAATTATAGATTAAGTTGTAAGCTCACAAAGCATTCTATAATGGTATACAGTATTGATTATTAAATAAAGTTACAAATGCTTCTCAAAACTTTTATTAATATTCAATGTTAGTTACATGGTTTGTAAAATTTGGCACACCTCAATTTAATTAGAGACTCATTTGTTCCTATAGAATAGGTTCCATTTTGATCTAGAGATACCTGAAATATAAATAATGTAGCATGTGACAATATTTATTCCACTTTTCTCTCAACTCATTATTCAGTAGGCACATACGAAGTATCTAAATTCAGATGCCAAATTCTGATACAGGCCAAAGTATCCAATAAAAATAATGATCATTGGCGAGGATGTAGGGAAAAGGTAACCCTTGCGCACTGTTGGTGGGAATGTAAATTAGTACAGCCATCGTGGAAGACAATATGGGAGTTTCTCAAAAAATTAAAGATAGTAATATTACATAATCGAGCTACCCTACTACTAGGTACATATCCAAAGGAAATGAAATCAGTATGTCACAGAGATGTCTGCACATCCATGTTTACTACAGCATTATTCACAAGGGCCAAAATACAGAATCAACCTGCGGGTCTGCCAAAGGATGAATGAAGAAAGAAAATTTGGTACATATACACAGGGGTACATTATTTGTGCTTTAAAAAGAATGAAATCCTGTCATTTGTGACAACATGAATGAACCCAGAGAACATGATGGTAAGTGAAATAAGCCAGGCACAGGAAGACAAATACCACATGATCTCACTCACATGTGAAAACTAAAAAAGTTGATCATATAGAATTGAGCAAGGAATTATAGTTACCAGGGATTGAAGTGCTTGGGAAGATGTTGTTAAAGGGTACAGAATTTCAGTTAGATGGGCAGAAGTCCAAGAGATCTATTGTACAACATGTTGCCTATAATAATATATATATATGCCTATATAATTATATTATTGAAAAATGCTGAGAGTGGATGTAAAGTGTTATCATCACACAAGTGAAAATCACATAAGGTAATGCATTTGTTAATTAGCTAGATTTCATCATTCCACAATGTATATACACTTCAAAACATCATGTTGTACACGGTAAACACATACAATTTTATCTGTCAATATAAAAATAAAATTAGATATTTTTAAAGATGCAGAAAAAAACCCTAAGAATCGACTTTCTTTTCAATGTCCTTTGTGAAATCTTCTCAGTTTCCAACCACCTTACTTTACACACAATACTTGCTTTAGTCACTAATAGCCTCCTTTTAATCAAATGCAATGAAACTGATATTCTAAACCCTCCCTGACCTCTCAGAAGCCTATATTGCCGTTAGCACATCCACTTGCTTAAAATGTTCTCTCCTTGAACTTCAAAGGTACCACACTCCGTTGCCTTTCCATCTATTTGGTCATTGTTTCTTCTACCTGCCTCTCACTCTGTTTTACTAGATCCCATCCTCAATGGTCATGTTCTGTCACTGAAAATGCTCTCCCCAAGCTCATCCATTCCCATGGTTTCTATCACCATTTGGGGCATTTAAATCTTCTTTATCTTGGTTTCTTCATATGTGAAGTAGAGTTAATAGTAACAACTACTACTACTTAAGATTGCTGTGAAAATTAAATGAGCTAATATATGGAAAATGTACAGAAAAAAACCCTGACACATCATAAATTATCATTATTCTTAAAATCCATATACTAATAACTCTTCCGACCTGATCTCTGGCCTCAACTTACCTCCTCTGAGCTCCCGAATTATGCTCCAGAGTTTCTGCTCAATGTTTTCACTCTGATGATGTACATGACTTAATCTGTCTGAAATTAAAAAAAAAAAAAAAATCCCTTCTCTACTTAGCCCACAAAAGCTGATTCTTCTGTATCCTCTACTTATTTAATAACTGATGAACACTTTCATCATTTTTTGGGTAACTAACTACACATCAGACAGTGTACTATGCATAAGAATAAAGGTAAATGAAACAGACCTGTTCTCTGCTTGTGGATCTCAACAACTACAAGAACAAAGCCTTTAAGTAAGATGAAGAGAAGCCACCATGCTAGAAAAGATTGAAAGAAAAAAGTATTCCAGTTGGGGAAATAGCAAGAAGTATAGCCTTTTGACAGAAAAAAAATAACTCTTGGAATATGAAGAAAGCTGAGAGGAGGCAACAATGTTGGAGCTTAGCAAACAAGAGGAGCATAGCACAAGATGTGGCTGGAGAAGTAGGTGGGCCAGATCATAGAGGACATTGACAGCCCTGGTAAGAACTTTGGAATGTAGTCTAAGTGAAATACAGTGAAGGATTTTAGGTAGAGAAATTCACACATTCTGTTTATAATTTTAAGATATTATTCTGCCTGCTTTGTAGAGATTTGCAAACGAGGATGAAGCTCAGTGGTAGAAAAGGCTACAGTAACCTAAACAGCATGGTACTAGTACCAAAACAGATACATAGACCAGTGGAACAGAACAGAGGACTCAGGAATAATGCCACACATCTACAACTATCTGATCTTTCACAAACCTGACAAAAACAAGTAATGGGGAAATGATTCCCTATTTAATATGTGCTGTTGGGAAAACTGTCTAGCCATATGCAGAAAACTGAAACTGGATCCCTTCCTTACACCTTATACAAAAATTAACTCAAGATAGATTAAAGACTTAAATGTAAGATCTAAAACCATAAAAACCCTAGAGGAAAACCTAGGCAATATCATTCAGAATACTCATGGGCAAAGACTTCATGACTAAAACACCAAAAACAATGGAAACAAAAGCCAAAGTTGACAAATGGGATCTAATTAAACTAAACAGCTTCTGCACAGAAAAAGATACTATCATCAGCGTGAACAGGCACCCCACAGAATGGCAGAAAATTTTAGCAATCTATCCATCTGACAAAGGGCTACTATCCAGACTCTACAAATAGCTACAACAAGCTTATGAGGAAAAAACAACCCCATCAAAAAGTGGGTAAAGGATAGGAACAGACACTTCTCAAAAGAAGACATTTATGTGGCCAACGAACATGTGAAAAAAAGTTCAGCATCACTGGTCATTAGAGAAATGTAAAACAAAACCACAATGAGATACCATCTCACACCAGTTAGAATGGCTATCATTAAAAAGTCAGGAAACAGCAGATGCTGCAGAGGATGTGGAGAAATAGGAATGCGTTTACACTGTTGGTGGGAGTGTAAATTAGTTCAACCATTGTGGAAGACAGTGTGGCAATTCCTCAAGGATCTAGAACCAGAAATACCATTTGACCCAGCAATCCCATTACTGGGCATCTACCCAAAGGATTATAAATCATTCTACTTATGTTTATTGCAGCACTGTTCATAATAGCAAAGACTTGGAACCAACTCAAATGCCCATCAATAATAGACTGGATAAAGAAAATGTGGCACATATACACCATGGAATACTATGCAGTCATAAAAAAGGATGAGTTCATGTCCTTTGCAGGGACATGGATAAAGCTGGAAACCATCATTCTCAGCAAACCAACACAGGAACAGAAAACCAAACATCACATGTTCTCACTCATAAGTAGGTGTTAAACAATAAGAACATGTGGACACAGGGAGGAGAACATCACATACCCTTTGTCGGGGGGTGGGAGACTAGGGGAGGGATAGTATTAGGAGAAATACCCAATGTAGATGATGGGTTGATGGGTTAATGGGTGCAGCAAACCACCATGGCACATGTATACCTATATAACAAACCTGCATGTTCTGCACATGTATCCCTGAATATAAAGTATAATTTTTAAAAAAAAGATGTAAGTAAAGAGAAGCATCTATTAAACTATCTGACGTTTTGTTTAAAAATATTGAATTATAAAGTTTTGTCATTGGACCAGGCAAGAGGTTATATTTGTCTGGATTGAAATGGTGGTGGGAAGAAATGCATGGATATTGAATATATTTTGGAAGTGGACTCAACATGACTTGGTGATAGCTTGGATGGAACAGACCGAGTATCAACAAGTCATCAAGAATTTCTTTATCTTGATATGTTACCCTGTTTAAGCTAGAAAGTTGAAGTCATCTACAAATGCTCACCCTCCCTTAGCACTAACATCTAATTGGTCCTTAAATCCTGCCCATTCCATATCCCAAATGTCTCCCAAATGCCATCTTTCTTTTCTGAACATGCCGCTATCCTCACTTGCTTCCCACGACCAGCAGAGTCCATCATCATTTTCCCAAAGTAGACTTGCTTTAAAAGAATTCAACAGGGGCGGGGTGTGGCAGGAGTGAAGAAGATAGGCAGAAAAAAAGAGGCAATTTTTAAATGATTTTTTAATATGACGGACACCAAAAAGTTCTTATACTGTTCCCACCACTTTTGTGAATATGTAAACATTACCACAATAAAAGGTTAAAACAAGAAAATAAATAAGAACTACTCAGAAACCTTTTAATTAGCTACCTTACTATACCTGCCTAGCCCATCTTCAGACTTTCATACAGATCTATAGAGCAAATTGTCATGACCCTCCCTTTTTTTTAGTTCTTAACTTTCCTTTTTCTCTTGCAACAGGACTTCAATCAAAGTAACTTTTAAAAGGGTAAAGAAAGAGAAACTTTATCTCAAGGTTGATTTGAGTTCAGCCCAAAGAAGTCACTATAAACTCAAAATTTCTTTAAAGTGTTTTTTTGAGATCATGAAAGTTTTACATTCTGGTATTTAATAGTCTGTGTCTTTTAAATAAAAATAATGTCTTACAACTTGAGGCTTTGAAAGAAAAAGAAATACACCCTGAGTATCTCATGACTTAATGGACACTTTGATATTGCATTCAATCCCTAAATATCCATGTAAGAAATCTGCGGTGAATTGAGGAGATCCAAGGCCAAATATCAAGTTCAGCATGATGGCAATACTATGTCTTCTCTTTCTCAGTTTTGCAATATCCAAGAACTATGTGGGTAAAAAGAAAATGCATTTTCCACTATTGTATGCACTGTGCCACAGTTATCACTGAATCATCATGACCAGAATGCAGCTAAAGACATTGTCTGAAGACACAGGCTACTGTGCATAGAATCCTCATAAGCTTTGTAAAGGTCTCTTTCAGTTTCTCAAGGAAACACATCTAGAGACTTTGAGTACTTGAGAGTCTGAAAGTACTAGTACTTCCTAGTGTCAATTATTTTATCTTATTCTCAAACTTTTTTTTATAGTATTTTTAATTGGTCACTCTTGAAAAAAAAAATCTGCAAAATAAGCCAATTTTGTGAGCTCTTCTTTACCATTACAGTTAAAATAATCCATTTACATTATTTAGGTTTTACTTTTTATCTTTTCTTTCCATGATGACAAATGAATTTTCAACTCCGACTATAAAAATATTATAGCCATGTCCGGGTATGATGGCTCACACCTGTAATCCCAACACTTTGGAGGCCAAGGCAGGTGGACTATTTGAGGTCAGGAGTTCGAGACCAACCTGGCCAACGTGGTGAAACTCCACCTCTATTAAAAATACAAAAAATTAACCAGGTGTGGTGGCACATGCCTCTAATCCCAGCTACTAAGGAGGTTGCAGTAGGAGAGTCGCTTGAATCTGAAAGGTGGAGGCTGCAGTGAGCCAACATCACACCACTGCACTGGATGACATCACTGCCTGGATGACAGAGCAAGACTCCTCAAAAAAAAAAAAAAAAAAAATATATATATATATATACACACACACACACACACACACACACACATATTTCATATATATTTTATAGATAGCCACTACCTTCTTTAATTAAATTTATTTATACCTATGCAGCAGATAAAATGGCAAACTAACTTTCTTTTGTTGAAAGAGATATTCAAACTATAATACTTAAAAAAATTATAAAAATGTATCCCATCATTGAACAGCCTATGAAAATACAAAAGCAAAATGTTCCTTGTGAAGGGAGTGACGTTGGGTTAAATGAGGATCATGGTGGACAAGCCTGACCTTCCACATGATTCTAAAACTAGTTCTGAAGAAATCTTTTGAGACAAGATTACTTGCTATTTATAAAAATAAACAATCAAGCAAAATATTCTAATAATTATCCTTAAATTCTGCATGACTGATTTTTAGATGTTACCCTAGGAATAGTTTTATATAGTTGTTGATTCAGATTTTCCAACATAAGACACAACATAACTTGGTGCCCATTTACATTTCTACAGTAAACAAAACCCACACTTTAAGTAAGCATTAAGGTATCTATTATAATTGTTAGATTAGCCACTTGTGCTAGTGTCCAATTCCTCCTGTATATTCGGATTTTAGGTCTCTTTTTTTGCTGTCAAATTCACTGGAGGATTTTTCTTTTGTTTGTTTTTGTTTTTTGAGATGGAGTTTCACTCTTGTCATCCAGGCTGGAGTGCAATGGCACAATCTCGGCTCACTGCAGCCTTTGCCTCCTGGGTTCGAGCAATTCTCCTGCCTCAGCCTCCTGAATAACTGGGATTACAGATGTGTGCCACCACATCCAGCTAATTTTTGTATACTGGAGGATTTTAAGAGAAAAGCGGAAGCCATCACAGACTAAATGGTATCCTGTGTTGCTTCATTATGCCTTGAATAGTCAAGCTGAAAGTTTCCTGATATAATCAACCTTTCAAGTTCCCAGTTAAAAATGCAATTTAAAAAAATCATGATGCTTTAAAAAGACAGACTAAAGTGGCACTGCAATGAGTTTTAAAGTATTTGCTATTTCTTCATGTTTATGTGCATGCATTTAAAAAATGTGAACATTGAAAACTTATTTGCATCCAAATCTCCATGTAAAACTGAAGCTCCACAAAGACATGCCATTTTTATCCCATGACTTCATACTTTTGTCTTTTCCCTCAGGGAATGCACAGGGCAGCATCAAAGATCATTCACAGTGAGCTCCTTCCTGACTTGACAATTCCCTTGCTTTCCTTCCCTGACTCTTCCCTTCATAGATGTTGCACCAAACTCTTTCAATGTTTTCCTCACATGGCCTTTAAACAATACTTTCTCTTGCATATACAATCAGCTCTTCTTATCCAGGGTTTCCACATCCATAGATTCAACCAACCACGGATGAAAAATATTCAGAAAATCCGACGTGAGAGATATCTGGCTGCGACATCTGTCACCCCATTGACTGCCCGGGTTGATTTGGCTGATCTGGCTTACTAGGCAAGTGTACCCTTCCTCCCTCACTGCTGCATGTACGTCCCTCCTGAAGGTGCACATTTGGTTGAAAGTGAGAGGTGACAATGTACTAGCAGCCCTCGCTCTCAGCACCTCCTCGGCCTCGTCGTCCACTCTGGCGGCACTTGAGGAGCCCTTGAGCCCGCTACTGCACTGTGGGAGCCCCTCTCTGGGCTGGCCCAGGCCGGAGCCAGCTCCCTCTGTTTCCGGGCAGGTGTGGAGTCCCAGGCACGAGCGGGAACCGGGGCTGTGAGTGGTGCTCACAGACCAGCACAAGTTCCTGCAGGCACTTTCCCGCCGGCACCGGCGCAGGCTCGGTGGGCGCCACACTCAGAGCGCCAGCTGGTGCCACCTGGCCCAGGGCAGGGAGGGGCTTAGCACCTGGGACAGCAGCTGCTGAGGTTGCACCAGGTCCCCCAGCACTGCGGGCACCTCAAATTCTCGCTGGGCCTCAGCCGCCAGCCCGCGGGGCAGGGCTCCTGACCTGCAGCCTGCCATGCTGGAACCTCCCCCACGGTGGGCTCCCACAAGGCCCAAGCCTCCCTCCCCGAGGAGCACCACCCCCTGCTTCGCAGTGCTGGGTCCCATCAACCGCCCAGGGGCTGAGGAGTGCAGGCCTGGCTAGGGACTTGTGGGCAGCTCCACCTGCAGCCCCAGCGCAGAATCCACTAGGTGAAGCCAGCTGGGCCCCTGAGTCTGATGGGGACTTGGGGAACTTTTATGTCTAGCTAAGGGATCGTAAATGCACCAATCAGCACTCTGTGTCTAGCTCAGGGTTTGTAAATACAACAATCAGCACTCTGTGTCTAGCTCAGGGTTTGTAAATACACCAATCAGCACTCTGTCAAAATGGACCAATCAGCTCTCTGTAAAATGGCCCAATGAGCAGGATGTGGGTGGGGCCAGGTAAGGGAATAAAAGGAGGCTGCCGGAGCCAGGCAGCAGCAACCTGCTGGGGTCCCTTTCCACACTGTGGAAACTTTGTTTTTTTGCTCTTTGCAATAAATCTTGCTGCTGCTCACTCTTTGGGTCCACACTGCCTTTAAGAGCTGTAACACTCACCACGAAGGTCTGCAGCTTCACTTGTGTCAGTGAGACCATGAACCCACTGGGAAGAATGAACAGCTCCAGACACACGGCCTTTAAGAACTGTAACACTCACCGCGAGGATCTGCGGCGTCATTCTTGAAGTCAGTAAGACCAAGAACCCACCAAATTCCTGACATAAAAAGATGACCATCCCCGACAGAGGACCAGCCTTCAGTCAAGGATATAAGAGTAGCTGCACTCGCCTGCTAGAACCTCCAAAGAAGCTCTCAAAAATATTCAGAAAAAGAAAGTAAAAAAACAAGGATAAAATAAAATTATTGGGGCCATCAGAGCCTAAACCATGATGGCCATCAACTTCTCCGCCCACAGTTCAAATGCCTGTGGCATTACAACCTCAAATACAGGTTAGACAAGTACAACCCCCCCCCAAAAAAAAATCAAGTAAAAAACAAGAATAAAATAAAGAAACAAGAAAAAAATAAAAGCAAGAATAAAATAAAATAATACGAGAATAAAAAATAATAAAAATGTAAAAAACAATAGTGTAAAAACTATTCACATAGCATTTATCTTGCATTAGGTATTATAAGTAATCTAGAGATGATTTAACATATATGGGAGAATTGTACAGGCTATATGAAAATACTATACTATATTTTAGAAAGGGATTTGGGTGTCCAAGGATTTTGATATCTGTGGGGGTCCTGAAACCAACCTCTCACAGATACTGAGGGGCCATTGCATTGTTATCTCTGCCTGGAACTCCATCCCTCCCTCTTCTCTCCTGGCAAACTCATACTTCTAAACCTTTCAAAGATCAAAAACTCTGGGCTGGGCATGGTCGCTCATGCCTGTAATCCCAGCACTTTGGGAGGCCGAGGTGGGCAGATTACGACGTCAGGGGATCGAGACTATCCTGGTTAACACAGTGAAACCCTGTCTCCACTAAAAATACAAAAAATTAGCCAATGTGGTGGCATGTGCCTGTAGTCCCAGCTTCTTGGGAGACTGAGATAGGAGAATGGCATGAACCTGGGAGGTGGAGGTTGCAGTGAGCCGAGATTGTGCCACTGCACTCCAGCCTGGGTGACAAAGTGAGACTCCATCTCAAAAAAAAAAAAAAAAAAGGAAAGAAAGAAAAAGAAAAAATATCTAAAACTCCATAAAGTTTTCTCTAAACCTGGGCTCCTATATACCTCCATAATGTATATTTTAATGTATCTGCTCACAGACTTGACTTCCTACTAGGCATCCTTTTCATTTTCTATCACAGGAATCTAACACAGCGATTTCTATGTACTAGATGCTCACTAAATTTTAGTTAAATGATTCACAAAATACTGTATTTGTCCTTTGTCTTTAATGATGGATCATTTTGACAATATAGATTATTTAAAATGCCTACTAATCACTTAAACTCAGAAAGTTGGAGACTAATAAAGACCAAGTAAATTGAGTGAGTGACAGATTCTATTACAAGCATATGCCTAAGAAGCCAGGATCACAAGGAATTGATTAAAGCCTCACTGTATTGGTTTTGATACTGGGTTATCAAACATCATTGATCTCTGTCTCTTCGAGATATTTATTCATAGGACAAATTTTCATTTTTTGAAAGCTGTAGATATATTTCTAACAAAGCATAAAGAAAAGAAATAAAATTATCCTTCCTGTGCTTGTAAGCCTATAAACAATAAGTGATTCTGAATTCCAAAGCATACTGACAGAAGGTTGGGGGTTTTGTTTTCAGTAGAACATCACAGCAAGAAGAGTAACGTATTGGCTTTTACTCTCAACATATCTAACATGAAAGTATAATTTATGGTTGCTTCCAACTTACTTTATCATGACATGGAATGAAAATTCTTCTATTTAATAACTCAATGCAGTGGCTGCAGTCATGCTCAGTACAATTCCTAACAGGTCTTCTCATTGTTACTTCAAATGATTTCTCAATTTCCCAGCTCTCAATAAATAATCCTATGTCTTCCATATTTGTAATAATTGTGCCATTTTGCATCCTTAGATCATCATCTGGATCTTCATTGCAAACTCCTTGAAAGAATATGTGATAATTAGAAAAAATAAAACTTAAACCAGTGTGTAGACAGCACAACTAAATCAGTTAAATAATAGATTTTAAATGAATGAATGATTTACTGTATGAGGTGCCAAGTTTATGTATCCTTGAACTCTTACATCGAAAGAATTTTTTAAATTATGTTCTGATTTTTTGATAAAATCGTGTACAACTAACTGCCATAACCCAATAAGAAAGATATCAAAAGCCTAGAAGTCAAGATACATGAAGAGATCAGAGAAGATTAAGAAAGAAGACATTCATTCTGCTCCTATACTCTTCCATTACTACCACCGTCTTCTAACTTAGTAACTAGTTTTTGAGTTTGGCAAGGTACTTCCCACAGTAATGGATATTTGGTGATCTGCTCCCAGGCTTCCACTTCCCTGTGAAAACTCTGCCTGAAAATATTAAATATTTTTCTTTCAGGAGCTATCACTGCTCCATCACCTAGTGCAGGACATCATTCCAGGTGAGGGCTCTGATTGACATAAAGGTAATCTTCACTCCCTTGCATCAGCAACTGTTCCAGGTAATCCAGGCATAAACCAGCAAGCATGTAGTAGTCACCAAGGCACATAAATTTATTCAAATAGGGAAAACTTTGATCAAGTTCAAGACTTGAACTGGGAATTCTAGGACACAGGCAATTTCCCTTCCTTGGGATAACATGACCTGTTGATAGCTATAATGCCTTGACCTGCTGCAGCCTCTATCTTCCTGGAGAAAAGTCAAATTGTGGATGAGCTTACTCTTCATCAAATGCAGTGCAGAGCCAGGAAAGTAATGAGATCAGATCTATAATCATACCTTACCTGAATCCCATCCTACTTTAAGACATAATTTTTCTTAATTCCCAAGACTCTGGGCTATAAAATATATGAATAAAGATTTTCTTCAAACATCAAATCTTAATCCCCAAGTGAAGGGGTGGCCTGCCCCTCCACACCTCCAGGCGTTTCTCGTTAGGTGGAATGAGAGACTTGAGAAAAGAAATGAGACACAGAGACAAAGTATAGAGAAAGAAAAAGTGGGCCCAGGGGACGGGTGCTCAACATACAGAGGACCCACGCCGGCACCGGTCTCTGAGTTCCCTCAGTATTTATTGATCATTATCTTTACCATCTTAGAAAAAGGGAAGTGGCAGGGTAATAGGATCATCATAGGGAGAAGGTCAGCAGTAAGACATATGAATAAAGATCTCTGTGACATAAATTTAAGGAAAAGTGTTGTGCCTTGATATGCATATGTAAACATCTCCATAAAGCTTTTTAGGGCATAAAGAGCAGCATTGCGCTAGCAAGTCCCACCTTTCGCCCTAAGGCGGTTTTCTCCTTTCTCAGTAAACAGAACATACAATCGGGTTTTACACCTGAGATGTTCCATTGCCCAGGGACGGGCAGGAAACAGATGCTTTTCTCTATCTCAACTGCCAAGAAGCCTTCTTTCCTCTTACACTAGTCCTCCTCAGCACAGACCCTTCACGGGTGTCAGGCTGGGGGACGATCAGGTCTTTCCCTTCCCACGAGGCCATATATCAGACTATCACATGGAGAGAAACCTTGGACAATACCTAGCTTTCCTAGGCAGAGGTCCCTGCGACCTTTGGCAGTGTACGTGTCCCTGGGTACTTAAGATTAAGAGAATGGTAATGACTTTTAACAAGCCTGCTGCCTTCAGGCACTTGTTTAACAAAGCACACTCTGCATAGCCCCAAATCCATTAAATCTTGAGTCACCACAGCACATGTTTCTTGCAAGGACAGGGTTGGGGGTAGGGTCACAGATTAACAGCATCTCAAATACAGAACAAAATGGAGTCTCTTATGTCTACTTCTTCCTATATAGACACAGTAACAGTCCGATCTCTCTTTCTTTTCCCTACACCCAAGGAGATATATCAGGATGAATAAAGGTTGCAATGCCTCACTTCTGTAAATACACAGGGTACTACGTGCAATTAAACATTTAAAAAAATTAAGTGAACTACATGGTAAAGCAGCTACTATTTTTTAAGTCTAAACTTTTCTAGAGAAAGGCAATTGCAAGTAAAAATATGTTTTCACTGCAACTTCAGTCACCACTCCAGACTTCCTAGTGCTGTGTAGAATGAGATGTCAATATAAGCCTCTCACTCCAGTTTTCAGACTCTGGATAACAGTCTTACTCACCAGAAGCTTTTCAGCCAGCACCCAGCCTAGTGATCCTGACAGCACCCAGATTTCCCTTTAATTAAGCATACTTCTCTCATTGTGGAGGTCAAGGAATTTAGGGAATGAGCCCTGGTTAGCAAAAAGGTAATCCTAGCCCTCTCTCTGCAGCACTTAGTTAAGAATTCAGCTAGCAGAGTGGCTGTCTACATGAAAGCAAGAGCTAATAGTAGAGAAGGATAAAAAACATAAAAATCAAACAGAAATAATACCCTTCAACAGTGATAAGTTATAGGAGAAAACATGCATTTTCAGTCTCGGTTATTACTCAATAATAACTACTGATTTAGTACATATATGTACTAAATTAAGTATATACTCAATAATGCTTATTTCCAAATAATAACCTTAAGTCACCATAGAAATTTATGCTATGTTTAGCATGCTATAAACAAGTGAGGAACTAAGAAAACCATTTTAGCAAAAGTTTCCAATAAATGTGTACATTTTAAAACAGGAACTGTGGATATTTTGTGTAATTTGTTGAGGGCAAGGACTTAGCCACTCATTTTTGAGTTGTCAGCATCAAGGGTAATGTCAGACACACAGAAGGTGATCCATAAACTTTTGTTTAATTAAGATTTACTGAGATTAAAAATAGATATATTTGTACTAAACCAACATTTATTGACTGTGTGTATTTATGTGTTGTGTTTACATTAACTTTCACATGTAATCCAAACAATCTTGAAAATAGACATCACTGTCCCCTTTTAAAGATGAGGAAACTGACATTCTCTTAAGAGCACAAAGCTGTAAAGATAATAACCTGTGTTCAACTTTCTAGCAGACACCAGAGCCAGTACTCTTTTTATTTCATTATGTACCTACAGATATTTCTAATTTGTTTCCTTTGACTTAAAACTCTTTATATATCTGCATAATATATTACAATATTAAACCTAGATGTAATGGTATATCTAAGCCTTGCATTTCATGATAAAACTAGGACAAATATTCTGAACATTGTGTTCTTTCAAGATGACTTAAACGAGTTTTCTCTGATTTCAAACTTTTAAAAAAATTAAGAGGAAACAAAGATACACAAGCCTTTAAACTTTCTACACCTCATTTGTATCACTTATAAATTGAAATAACACTATTGTCTACTTACTAGATCTTAAAATTAAGTGAATTAAAATATGTAAAATAATGCCTGATGCTTCATTAATGCCTAATAAAGACGAGCTAGTGGAAACACAAACAGCATCATAGTAATAGCAGTAAGCATATATTTTCATAAAATACCCAAATTGAAGTGTTATTTCCTGCTTCCTAGTGCATTTATGGAAAAATCATTGCTTCCTTCAGTATTTACATGGGAACTGAAAGTTAATATCACATCTCAAATCTGAAAAATGGGGCAACAGGGCCCAAAATGGTATAGCGTGAATAGAAAAAAAATAATAATAATAACAGACAAAAATCAAGATTTGAAGGGCAGCGCTCACCACAAAGTCCTTCTGTGTAGGATGACAAGTTAAATCGGAGGCCAAAATGAATGTCTATGATTCCTGTAAGATGAGACCACTTTATGATTAGTCCAGCTGGAGTAGTAATTACATACATTGAACCAGAATCGTCTATGGACAGTTCCTGACTTGAAAATGGCAAAGGCACAACAATGGAATCCACTTCTACCTAGAATAACATAAATACAACTGTTAAGAAATGTTTACTTAAATATACAAATTAGGAGAATACAGATTATTCCTTTATTCTGATTTAATGTAAACTGTTTTTTAATTTAAAAAAAGTATTTCTTACTGCTGCCACAACTTCTCAGAACCTTTAAGTTCTTTTATTGTTCCTTTGCTGTACCTTGCTCTAGTCAGTATTTGTTCTAATGTCATTGCCTTTCATTTTTTCTCTAAATTTAACTGTTTTATGTTACGTATGCTTTTATGTCTGTTTCCTTCAATTTATGTTTATATTAATAACACCATCCTTCTAATATGAATTTAAGATAATAATGTTATTTTCTGGACGTTTTTCTTAATCTGGATTCTTTCCTTGATCTGCTAAATCATTGTTTGCTTAGCTGCAGTGTTCATAACAATCATCTGTCAGGCTTGTTAAAGATCAAGATTCCCAATGATTCGACTTTCCAGGTTTGCATTGGATTATAGACTGTATTTTTAGCACGTACTAAATAAGTATAGACAGTCTATACAGGTATTTGGTGATACTAATGTAGGCAATCCAATGATTATACTTTGAAAAATAGTGCTTTAAATAATGGCAATGACATGAAGCCATGAGCTGTAACTAGCAGGAAATTTCTTGAAGCTATGCCTCACCAACCATTCAATTTCTCATTTTTATATCTTGTTCATACTGTTGTCCTTGAGCTGAAACATACTTTCTCTTTCTCTTCCTTCTTTCTACTTGTTCTTTAAGATTTATCTTAAGTGTGACCTCCTCCAAAAAAGACCTGTTCAACTCGCCTATAAACTATAAAACATTAAGTTACTCTTCTTTTTATTTCTATGATATCTTGGTCATAATTCTATCACTGTACCTCCTCTTGCTTTCTAATCAGCAGATAATTACATTATGCAAATCATGCACAAGTATATGTTACTTGACATCAGGACCTATGTGGTTTTTTCATGTTAAACTCTCACTAAGTGATTTTCAAAAATAACTCATCATTAGCTGAATACAGTGCCTGACCAGTGATGAGTTCATCTGGGGTCAAAAATAAGTCCTTCCACCCAAATGCTACAAATAATGACACTGACCAGCTTTGTGTTTACTTCTTACCCACTTCCTGTAAGTATATCAACCTCATCAAACTCAAAGGTATATGCAAATGCTATCATTTTTTAAAAAGTACCTTATTTATATATTTTGTTTTACTTAATTAAACCTTTTAAATATCTTCTTACATTTTTAGGCTCATTTTAATATTATTTTCAGTCTAGAATCTATGGACCTATGCTAACAGGTGGAATTATTTCCAGAAAGTGCATAGTACCTCAGCCATATTAAGAAAAATCTTTACACATTTTTTTTCATATTTTAGAGAGAATGACTTAGAACTGAGTGAAACACTGAGTTCATAACTCACTCCTGTTTGGCAAACATATGGGATAAGAGTTTTTCCTGTAAAAGCAAAAGGCTCCTTTCATTTTTTTATAATGCATTGCTTTTTTATAATGCATTGTGCTTCTTCAATTTATTTCAAAAAAGTTAAATATTTTTTTCATATTTTTTCTTATTTTAGCTATCTTATTTTTACCAAAAACTTAATTATGTCAATACTTCAAATCCACTCCTTCCATCTGTTCTTAACAGTCTTTATTCTGGTGTTCTTGGCTACTATACTTTTCAACATTATCATCCCTCTCCTTCATATCTTTTCCACTCTGTCTGATCTGAAACGTGATATTAACTCTGACAAAAAGAGGACTGGTCAATCACATTATCTCACCGGTCGCTAGTGTATTTAACATGGTTCCTGCAGTTAACCTCACAGGGGAAAATATTTGCAATAATTGGCACATTATTGAGATAAAATATAATATTAAGAAACACATTTTATATTGTCCATGAAATGATTAGTATATATAATAACAATTAAATTCCATTGATATGCTTAATTTTCCCTCTTATTGGAAATAACTGTTTATATAATTTATTTTCATCTAATGTGATAAAAACTTTTAACTTTGTGTTCTTACCTTTCTTGCTAACCGACTGACAATTATTTTATGTATGGATGTTGTCACATTTAACTTCTTAAAACAAAGTCCAGAGATTCTTCCAGAGGGAGCCTTAATTTGAAAAAAATTAAAACTTTACAGAGTTAAACATAATTGTAGTGACAAACAGAATGAATATACTAAACACTTTGCAAATACTCACTAGCTTTTTTAAGGATTTTCCATTCTGGAAAAAAATAAAGAAAATACTTTTAAATGCATTATTTGACTTTTTAAAACATTATTTGGATTAATATTATATGCCTCTAAATAGATTGATATGAAAGGTTTTCAGAAATGTTTCTGAAACATTATCAGAAGACCGATCTCAGTATCTCAGTGAGTTCTTGAGGTCCCTCCTCCTATGAGAATCCTTGATGTTGTAATAGACATCAGCTATAGATTTATAACAAAATGACTGTAAAAATTAATTATGACCCACCTGATTCATGGAACATTTTTCAATATGAGCAACTATAATTTCACCAGGAATTCTTACTAAGATATAAGAAGCCATGCTATATAATGCTGCATTGTTTCCATCAAATGTAATAATGCTCAGTTCTGACAACATGGAACACCGACCTACAAAAATGGTAGAAAGTGGATTTAGTCTATTAACTATCTGCATTTTTAGTAATAATTGCACTTTTTAAAAAAATCTGTTAAATTAGCCTTGTTATGGCTGACAACATATATACTATGATACTATACTGTTATATACTCTGAGCCAAAATCATAAATCCAATAAAGAAAACTCAAAAACAATAACTTTGGCTTGATGAGGTGAAAGGTTCAAAAAAGTAACACTCCCTCCAGATTGGGAAAAAAAAAAAAAAAGAGATCATCACTTAAGAAATGCAAACTTACAAGGACATTCCCACTCAGGGCAGCAGATATCACTGTTCACTTGAACTGGCCTTCCTCGGAAACCACAGTCAGGCATTTTCACCTCCTTTGGGCAATTAAGAGACCAGTTGTATAACTGCCATTCCATATTAAGGCATATGTATTGGCTACAATTATAAACAGGATCAAATTGCTGAGGCTGTTAATAAAAAAAGATTAGGGGTTTTTTTTCCATTCTCAATTAATGTTTTTAATTGATTTTTAAATTTCACATTAATATTGCCCATGTATACATTTATTAAATATAAAAACTTTTGAAAGATAAAGAATTAAAATTTCACTACAACTTCTTATTGATGTACCCTTTCTATAATATTCAATATGCGTTTAATGTAAGCCTTATCTTAATATTGATTGTGTATTAGATTACCCATATAGTCGAACATCTGAAGAAAACAATGTTCTCCTAAATTCCCTAGATTAGTTTTTTTGCAAGCAAATTTATAAAATGACAGCTGACCTTTCACATTATGTTGTGTAAAGCTAGCCTATGAATATAACTTCCATTAATGTCAACTTAAAAATCACAACTTAATACTATCTAAATATTTCATTAAAAATTTATATATAACATCAGTTTGACAGCACCTAGACTGTATAATCATAAGTTAATTTTATATGTAACTCAAAATGTCTAGGTAAACAAATAATAAATAAATAAGTGGTAGGTGTTTCAAAGTTTATAAATCACATTCCATTTAAATTATGGTAATAATTATAGCAATGCTAAACTAGACATTTTCTAATTAACCCATTTCATTCTCATAACTCTGTAAGGTAGATACTATTATTTCATATTTATTTTATAGATGAGTAAACAGTGTGGGGGTTAAAGTAATTTGCCCAAGGTCCCACAGATAGAAGATAGTAGAGACAGCATCTCAGTCCAGGCATTGTTACTCAGGAATCTGTACTCTTGACCAATACTCTACTGCATGTCTGGGGATTTGAGAATAAAAATTAACAACTATTTACCACCTATTACATACCATACACTAATAAAGTATCTTTTTTTATTTGCTTCTCCCTAAATCTTTTGGATCAGTTTCTATCATTCCAATATAATATATGATTTTTAAAATAAGGTTAAGAGAAATTACTAATTTTCTAAATAATAAGACTCTAAAGTGAGCACTTCAAAATTTAAGAGTCCAATTTTCCAAAATTTTCTCTGTGAAAGTTGTATCACTTCTCAGGTATTGACCTTGCTTTTCATTTAGCCAGAAAAATGAAAGCAATTACAAGAAAACCTCACAGACATCTAAACCACCCAAAGGATTTTAGACCTACCACTCTACTGAAACTCTTTTTAACAGGGTCACCAACAACTCACCTTGCTAAATCCAATGATCAGTTCTCAGACCTCATCTCAGACCTATTAATACATTCAGTATAGCTTTTTACTCTACCTTCCTTATAATATTTTTTTCCTTAGATTTCAGATCACCTGCAGCCTCCAACATTTTCTCCTATTTCTCTGGTTAACATTATTTGCATGTCTGTCATCTTCTCTCAACCTATGAAAGTTGCAGTGGCCCTTTTCACTTCTCTATCTGTACTCCCTTTATTATCTCACCCAGTCTCATACCATTTATCTGATGAGAATTCCCAAAATTTTTTCTTAGCATGACCTGTGTATACTCCATGTATGTCCGCCAAATCTGTATGACCACAGCTTTTTGCTGTCTGTGAGGAATCTCAAGCTTCACATGGCAAAAGTAAACTCATGATTATACCCACTCCAGACATTCACTCCCCATGATTTCTCCATCCTAGTTGACACCAGCCCTTTAGTTGCTGAAAGCAAAAGTTTTAGAATCTTTGTGGCTTCCCTTTTACTCACACTTCACATCTAATCTTTCGGTAAGGTCTGTGGCCTCTACCTTCTAAATATATCCAGGATCCAGGTACTTCTCGCCATCTTCACTGCTATCACCTGAACCAGGCCATCATCATCTCTGGCCTAAATTCCTACAATAGCCTCCTAACCAGTTATATTGTCTCCTTACACCTTACCCACAATACACCAGCCAAAATGATCTTGAAACTACTCAGATGGTGTAATTCCTTGGCTCAAAAATATACAGCACCTTCCCAAGTCATTTAGAACAGAAGCCACAGTCTTTACAATACAAGGTCTAACATAATCTACTTTATTGTCTACTATTTTATTCCTTTCTTATTACTTGTCTCCTTGTCATTCTTTTAATACAGTAGGTACATTCTTGCCTCAAAGCCTTTGCACTTGCTGGTCCCTCTACCTGGAACTTTGCTGCCCCGGTCCTCTACATGGGTTCACTCTCTCAAATTTGCACATCGTTTGCTTAGAGGTCGCCTTATCAGTGAAGATTTTCCAACCATCTTATTAAAAATAGTATTATTTTTCTCCTGACCAGCACCTCTGACATTTTATATAACTTCATTTATTTTGCTTATGGGCTATCTCAGAAATTCCAATAGAACGTAAACTCTGGAAAGGCAGAAATGTTTGCCTACTTTTACATTTTTTCCATAGGATCTGAATAGTGACTGGCCAGAAATGGTGCCAAATAAATATTGGTTGAATAAATAATTAGTTTATCAGAGCAAATGGTATGTTTGAAATAAGAAGATCTCTGCCCAAGTCTTAGGAGAGAAAACTACTAGCTCTAGGAGCCAATGACTTTTACCTTTTCTGCTTACCAGTGTATGTTTAACATCTTGCACAGTGACTGACATTGAGTAGATGCTTAATAAATATTTTATGAATGCCTGATTCACAGATAAATCCATACTAGATAGCTCTTTATTAAGGAATAACACTTAAGACTTAAGATCTTATTTCAATTTTGTTTTTCTTAGTGTGACTAGAAGCTAATTAATAAGAAATATCTTATCAGTTACAATTGTTCCAATGAAATGCATATTTCTTATTATCTGTTAGCAAGGATAGACTAGAGAACATACCAAAAAAAGTTTAGTAGCATTTGGACATTGACACAGTAATTTGAGTGGATAATATATGGAAATGACAAAGAGCTGGAAGATATTGCTCAGTCATACCTCACATTCCAAGCCTGTAGTTGGTGTTAGCATATCAAACACAGTGATTTCTGATGGAGTAATCATTTCCATAACTGTCAGAAATGAAAAGGTAATCCTCATTAGTGGAATGTATTTATCTTGTATGGAATTGATATGTGACAGAAACTGTACTAAGAAATTTTATATAGATTATTTCACGTATTCCTTTCTAGAATCCTGTGGTGTTGGTAATAATGGTATCGACATTTTACAGATGAACAAACTAAGCTGTAGAGAAGTAAGGCTGTTAAGTGGCAGAGACAGAATTTGAACTTGGAAATGAATTCTGATTTCAGAAATTTGGCTTTTAATCACCATTCTATAAACCCCTTCTTTTTTTGAGACAGAGTTTCGCTCTGTCACCCAGGCTGGAGTGCAGTGGTGAGATCTCAGCTCACTGCAAGCTCCGCCTCCTGGGTTCACGCCATTCTCCTACCTCAGTCTCTCAAGTAGCTGGGACTACAGGCGCCTGCCACCACACCTGGCTAATTTTTTGTATTTTTAGTAGAGACGAGGTTTCCCCCTGTTAGCCAGGATGGCCTCCTCTCGATCTCCTGACCTCGTGATCTGCCTGCCTAGGCCTCCCAAAGTGCTGGGATTACAGGCGTGAGCCACCACGCCCAGCCCACCTTCACTTTCTTAATGGTGTCAACACAACTGTGGGAACAGGTAAAAAAAATATTAATAGTATCACTAACCATTCCTCAGGAGTTAAAATTTTTGTTACATTTTGAAAATAAGTAACGAGGCTGACCCCTTGATTTTGGTGAACCTTAAGAATGTGTTCCTTGCGAGCAGAATAAATGCTGATGTGGACCATGTAGAGACCCTAGTTGATGGTTGTGATTTAGGGTTGACCCATGAAAACGGGAGATGTGATTGGTAAACACATCTGTGAGGCACCTTCTAAGGTGCCAATATCAGAGCTATCTCTAAAATATTCAGTCCGAAAGATTGCAGAAGAGCCACAACGAATGGCTAAAACTATTCTCAGCCATAATTGCAGTGCCCAGAGTTGATAGTGTTTAAAAATAACTTCATTAGTTTCCTATTGCTGCTGTAATAAATTAACACAAATTTAGTGGCTTAAAACAACACCAGTGTATTAGCCATTTTGGAGCTCAATGTAGCCATTTCACAATGCACACATATTTCAAAACAACATGTACACAATAAACATATACAATTTTTCTTTGTCAATTTTTAAAATTAATTAATTAATTTTTAAACAAAATAAGTCCTAAAATCAAGCTATCAGTAGGACTGCATTCCTTCTGGAGGCTCTAAGGGAGACTCTGCTTCCTGGTCTCTTCCAGCTTCTATGAACTACCTGGACTTGGCTCATGGTCCCTTCCTTTAACTTCAAAACGACAGCACGAAATCTGCAAATCAATCTCTCTCTCTCTTCCTCTTCTTCCTTCCCTTCCTTTCCCCTTATTTCCTCTGATTCTGTTGTCACATGACCTTCCCTGACTCCAACTCTCTTGCCTCTCTCTTATAAGGACATTTGTGATTACATTGGCACCTCATAAAGATTCCAGGATAATTTCCCCATCTCATGATCCAGGCATAAGCCAGTCAGCACCTTAATTTAGCCACATGTATGGCCATATAAGGTCATATATTCAAAGATTCCGGGGACTAAGAGAGTGACATCTTTGGAGGGCCATTATTCAGCATACCACAATGACATTTTAAAAACTTTTAATATTTCTGACCAGGCGCGGTGGATCTTGCCTGTAATCCCAGAGCTTTGGGAGGCCAAAGTGAGCAGATCATTTGAGGCCGGGAGTTCAAGGCCAGCCTGGCCAATATGGCGAAACCCTGTCTCTATTAAACATACAAAAATTAGCCAGGCACGGTGGTTCACGCCTGTAGTTCCAGCTACTGGGGAGGATGAGGCAGGAAAGTCTCTTGAACTTGGGAAGTGGAGGTTGCAGTGAGCCAAGATCATGCCACTACACTCCAGCCTGAGTGACAGAGCAAGACTCCATCTCAAAAAAAATAAAACAAAAAATTATAATGACTGGGAAGTTCAGTGGTCCTAACAGTGAAGGAGTTTACTGTTCTCTAAAATCATCAAAGGCTTACAAACATTATCTGGGTGTAGATTTACAATGGCCAAGCTGTCTTGATAACTACAGCTTTGTAGTATGTCTTGAAACTGGAAGTATGAGTCCTCCAAATTAGTTATTTTTCAAGATTGTTTTGGCTGTTCTAGGTTCCTTGTACTTCCATATGAATTTAGGGTTAACATCAATTTCTGAAAAGAAGTAGCTGGGATTTTGATAGGGATTGTATTGTGTCTATAAATACAATTTGGGAGTATTGCTATCTTAACAACTCTACCAATCCATGAATATGGAATTTCCTCAGCTTCTTTATTCTATCAATGTTTTATAGCTTTCATTGTACAAGTTTATACTTTTTTTGCTACATACATTCTAAGGATTTTATTATTTTTTGATACTACTATAAATGCAATTGTTTTCTTGATTTCATTTTCAGATTGTGCATGGCTAGTATATAGAAATACAATTGATTTTTGTGTATTGCTCTTGTATTCTGCAACCTTGCTGAACTCATATGATATTGCTAATAGGTTTGAGTAGATCCCTTAGAATAACCTAAGATCATGACATCTGCAAATAGACGTAGAAATAGCTTTATTTTTCTTATCTTTGAGGGTAATGAAATATAGTTTGTGTTCTCTGCATATAGATTGTGGTGGTATAAATCATTTTACACATTTGAGATATATGTTGAATATTAATTTGGGGGATATAAGAGAGCTCAAAGTAGAGAGCAATACTTAGAATAATTAACAGTCTATGCCCCAGATATTAAAACATGCAATCTTATTTCACAGACTTATTCCCCTTATAAACTGAATGATGTAGGTGAAGTACCTCCACCCTCTCCCACAGCATGCTCTAAATTATACTAAATTCACTGACGCCTAAAATTTCACAACAATATAGTAATTCCTCATCTCTACAGGGGTAACACCTCTCTCATAGGGCTCTTTTCAGGATTAAATGTATGCTAAATGCTTAATCCAATACCTGGCATATAATTAGCACTCAAATGGTAGCTAACCAGAGAAGCAGTGTTACTAGTGATGGTTATAGTGAGGCTATTAATACCTTTTTAAAAATCCAGTTTCTTACCATGAGTCCTTTGTGACCTGCCCCCAATAATCTCTTCCACTCTATCTTTCAGCACAATTCCCCTCAAACTGCACATTCAAGATACACTGGACCTGCTTAAGATTCCTTCATGTGACACATTCTCTCTCACTTCCAGACTTTGCACATGTGCAAATAGGAACATGTTTTCCCCTTCTCTTAGCCTATCCAATTCCTGTCTTCAGTTAACCTCTGACACCACACCTCCAAAATAAATATGATGGCCCTCCTGTGGGCTGCTTGTATTTACCCCTGTTATAAGATTGCAATAGCCTCTGGTCTATCAGCAGTTTTAGGCTAGGAGCTGTGACTTGTTTATCATACCTCCTCACTGAGGGCCACGACAGTGCCAGGTAGAATTGGTGTTCAATTAAAGCTTGTCAAATAAATTGAAAGAATAAATATCTGAACTTGACCTACATTATAATACCTTGAGGAATAATGCCTTAAGTTTGTCGAGCCTCGCTGTGAGTGGATTTATTAAATCCTTCCCTGAGGCAAGTTTCACAGTGCGGGAGGAAAGCAAGGTTACGAACCCAGAATGCCTCCTCCCGAGCCTGAGACAGAACGCAAACATGGAAATGGACGCAGTAAAGAAAACCCTGATTTGTGTCTATGTTTCATTAGAGCCAATTTAATCACTGTGAAAATCTAGGTGGGATTTAATCAAACCTAAGAGTAGAGTTTAGGTTTTTAGATATGAGGGAAGTCCAAGGAATCTACACTAACTGAAAAGAATGAGGTGGACCAAATGCAGAAACCATTCAGAAAATGAGGCATGCAGCCCAGTGCGGTGTGGCTCATTCCTGTAATCCCAGTACTTGGGGGGGCTCAGGCAGGAGAATCCTTTGAGGCCAGAAGTTCTAGAAAACATGGCTTGCTGAGCCAATGGATAAGCTTAATGAAGCAAAAGCGACTGCTGGGTTTCCTAGCCCATAGAATAGTATTAACAATAGCAGCTGTGATAAGCGTGCCAACACTTAAATTACATAGTGCTACTTTTGTTGTCTAAAATTGTAACAATACCTGTAAACATGGGCACAGTTGGCTTAGTTGGTGGCATTAATGTTGGTTCTGTGGGAATCACAGGTATACCTACAAAGAAACAAAGATGCTCTTTTTAAAACTATATTTGCTTAAAATGAGACCCACATATTTCATACAGGGCTCTTTAGCATCAAGGAAAATGTTTTGGAAAAGAGAAAACAGGAGAGATGTTAGTGGAAGATCTACATGATTTAAAAAGTAATTAGAAAAAAAGCTATGTAAGAGACATTGAAGAATAATCTTATGAGAGTTGTCTGTCTAAAACTTGTTTACAACCACTTGCCTCAGAGAAAAAATATGCAAGCATATCATTTTTCAGAGTAAATTAAGCAAGGTTCACACTTACAGTCTCCTGGATAAACACACTTGAGGGTGACCTCATCAAGGATCATATTTTTAGGGCAGTAGGGCAAGCATCCTTCAACCCTTTACATGGAAAAAGAGTAAATCAAAGTGAAAAAAAAGTTTGAAATAACAAAAAAAAGGACTATATTTAACATATGTAACTAAGATATATTCTTCCTAAAATGCCTTTATATACCCTTGTCAAGCACTAAGAACTGCTCCATCTGCTACCAACCCATTATATTTCATTTTATAAAATCACAAGCTAGAGGATGATAAGAGAATAGCATTAAGATTAAGGCAGAACTTGAACACAGAATATTAGAACCATACACTTATGTCTGGGGCACACTAAGGCCATGTTCCACGAGTCAGTGGAAATGTGCAAGAATAATTTATTAAGGTGGTGGTGGTGGTGGTGGTGGTGGTGTTGCTGTTTGTGACAGGGTCTCACTCTGTCACCCAGGCTGCAGTTAGTGACATGACCTTGGTTCACTGCAGCTTCATCCTTCTGGGCCCACGTGATCTTCCCACCTCAGCCTCCTGAGTGGCTGGGACTACAGGCATGTGTCACCATGCCTGGCTAATTTTTTCTATTTTTTTTGTAGAGATGTGGTTTCGTCATGTTGCCCAGGCTGATGGTGAATTCCTGGGCTCAAGCAATGAGCCTGCCTCAGCCTCCCAAAGTGCTGGGATTACAGGCATAAACCCTGGTACCTTGCCAGTTTATTGAGATTTCAACCTGTATTGATTACACTGTTGCTTTCCACTCTTATACTCCCCTCATGTCCAAGCAGATTGGCATGTTCTTTGACACTATCCTTGCCTTGACGGCGTTTGTAGAACAAATACAGCATCTTCAGTGGTCTCCCTGCCTGTTATTAATCCTAAACTCACTGAAAAGATATTAGTGATCTCTAGGTGGAAGGGATGAACATGGTTGTAGTTCTTTTGAGAACAGGGAAAGGAAGGAGCAGAAGCTATAGTTTTCAAGAATATTAGGACCTGTGCCCAAATCTGGGGCAGTGCTCTGGAAGGACATGGTTGTATAAGAGCCTGAAGAGATTCTATTTCAAGCTCTAGGATATCTGGCCTTGGTAAGAATCCCCAGTCCTTGTTTGGAGCACAGAAACCAAGGAAGAGTCTCAAATTTCAAGAGGCCATGTTGTGGGCCAAAGACAGGAAGGAACATGAGAATGCTTTTCTGCTAAAGGAATGGAGACAAAATAATGACTGAGAGGGCATTTTCCTATGTCCAATAAAGGCTCAGAGTTCAATTTATTCTAAATCAAAGGAAAAAAATATAATCCTTCAGGTGCAACCAACTCTAATTATTGTATTAATACATACTACAGAGAATTCATACAGATATTGCTATAAAAAGGCTTGCTCGTCTGCCTCTAGAATATACTAGCAGTTTTAACTAATATATTTAAATATTTTAAAAACATTTCCATTGCCTCGTCTGTAAAGAATTTGAACTAAAAGTGTTGAAGGCCTCGTTTCATTCCAGATGGAAACAAACTAACTTGGCACTAAAGGTAAATGCTGCTCAGAAGACCCTTGTTCTTGGAGGCAAATCCAGGCAACGCTTTTTAAAGACAAGAAAAGTTAACTTCTGTCTTAATGAGGTTTAATGAAACACATTTAGCCACCTCCTGGATACCTCCTTCACAATTGATTTTTTTAAAACATAAACAGCTTAGCTTATATAACTGTTTGTTTCATAAAATGAAGTTGAGTAATAAAACTTTTAACTAGCATATGATATTCTTATTCTCCTCTAAACTTTGTGAAGTGGAAGAAAAAAGAAAAATGAAAGTTACTGAATCACTGAAAGACAAAGTCTAGTTAGTTATTGTTTATTTGAGTCAACATCAATTTTTATGCAACTCAATCATTTTGCAGTTGTTTGATGCAAGTCAAAACCACAGCCATCCTTGTACAATACTTTTCAAAAAACCATTAACAGCCATGTCTTCTATCTTACAGTAAAAGACAAAGTCCTTACAACAGGTACAAAGCCTTATATGATTTGCCCACTACTACTATCATCTGGTCTCATCTCCCACTTCTCTCCATTTTGCTCACTTTGTTCTAACTTATTACCTCCTTGCTGATCCTCAAACACAAAACACATTCCCACTGCAAGACCTTTGCACTGTTCTCAAATTAAAGACTCTTCCCCAAATATCCACCTGGCCAGCCCCTTCACTACATTTAGATCTCTGACCAGATGTTACTTTGTCAGGGTGCTCTTCCCTGACCACCAATATTAATTAGCAAACACACACACACACACACACACACACACACACACACACACGCCTTATGCTGTCTCCTTCACCTTCCTTTATTTTTCTCTGTAACACATATCCGCCATAACAATATGTTGCATTATATATTTACATTTTTGTTTGGTTATTTTCTGCTCAATCCAACAGTATGGAAGCTTCATGAGGGCAAATGCTTGTCTATTTTGTTCAGTATTGTCTCCCCAGCAGCAAGAAGATTGCCTACCACATAGCAGACGTTCAATAACTACTTCTTGATTTAAGTGAAATTAATAGCATATACAACTTCAGAATGGCTGTTTTTAAATCTTGAAAAAATTAACTGAAAACAGAATTTGCTAAGGCTGGACTTTGATCACTGATTGATAAACATTACTTACGGTGGAAGAAATTTGCATGCTACTGCTTCAGGGTCACTACAGGTTTTAAAACAGGGTGTAGCACAAGGTTCATATCTCCATTCACACATCCTCCTGTAAGGCACTGCTGTCTGGATTTCTGGGAAAAAATAAAGTTTAGATTGTGTGCATATTTAATACACAGCTTGAAAAATAATAATTTCTTTTCTTTTTTTTTTTTTTGAGACAGAGTCTTGCTCTGTCATCCAGGCCTGAGTACAGTGGCACTATCTCGGCTCCCCACAACCTCTGCCTCCTGGGTTCAAGTGATTCTCGTGCCTCAGCCTCCCAAGTAGCTGGGACTACATGCACATGCCACCATGCCCAGTTAATTTTTATATTTGTAATAGAAATGGGGTTTTGCCATATTGACCAGGCTGGTCTCGAATTCCTGACCTCAGGTGATCTACCTGCCTTGGCCTCCCAAAATGCTGGGATTACAGGTGTGAACCATTGCGCCTGGCCAAAAACTAACAATTTCTTAAATGAACCCTCCTAGGGTTGGACCCTTCTTTGACGACAATGCTACAGGAAAGACAGAACTGAAGAAAAAAACACTGTTATTTCTTGGTGATCAAAGCATTACATGCTCAGATTAAATATCTAGATGTACACCTATCTTCCAAAGATTTAAAAAAGCAAGGGGTTGGAGGAGGCTGAGGAAAATTCAAAGCATTCTTTATATATATATATATATATATATATGTAGTGGGTTTTCATCTGTCTTCACATCATAATACCCAACACTTGTTTAGAATTTTACTTTTTGCAAAGTGATTGTCCGTCCAGTATTCTATTTTATCCTGCAAAAACCCTATTAAGTAGATATTATTTCTAATTTATAAATGAGGAAATTGAGTCTCACAGCAGCCAAGAAACTTGGCAAGTTCAAACAATTAGAAAAATGACAAGACCAAACACATTTCATGAACTCAAATCTAGGAAGAATATTCTGTTGTTTTTCTCACAAAACTTAGCACATTGCCTTGTACCAGATAAGTATTTTTTGAATACAAAATACATGGGTGGATTTGAAAAATACATGCATACAGTTCTAAAATCTTCCTTGATTGAAGTTTTTCTCCTGCAAGGTCTGCTAATACTCTCCCCTTCCCACAGCATAGAGAAGTCCTTTTGTAGCTGTTCAAAGATATCTCTGAACGAGAGAACCTCTTAAGAAAGAAAATTCAGGAGGCAGGTATGTTTCTTGGACTCTGGATACAGAATTCAATTCCATATTACAGCAAGGAAAATAAGTCTTTTTGGAAAGCATCTATGTATCTAAAGACTTAAGTAATTGCTGAACTTGAGTTACTGGTCCCATGCATCCTGAAAGAGGACTGGTTCCAAGACTACAATAGGCTCCTGGAGTTTTCTAGGTTTCAGAAGCCCACAAAGATCGACTTCTGATATTCTGATGATGCCACGTGCCACAGTTCTCTAAGCCTCAAATAGGACTACTAGATCTGGTTCTAAGAGCACAGATTTCTAGAGCAGAGGGGAAATAGAGGCCTGGAAAGGTCAAATGTAGGTAAATTGAAGTAAGCAAATCACATCCACTCTATGGAATGCTATATAGATGTGTCAGTGGCTCCTTTTCTCAAGAGCACAGTGCAGGAGGACAGCTCTCCCCTTGGTTCTCCTTGCTTTCTCTCTCCCACTTGCAGTTCTCAAAACAACTGCAAAATATTCTGAGAGTTATCCTGAGGTAAGGAGGAATCTTCTGAAACAATCCAGGATCTGTTGCCATTCCCAACAGGATGTCCTGCAAAGTGTGTGCTCAGTGATTCCAGTTGCACCTGAAGTATCAAATCCAGAGCAGAGTGCTTTCAGGGTCCCTCAACTGCAGTGCAACATGGAGCATGTGCAGACACGATTCAGTTCACCCTGGGCTTTTCTGAGCCTAGAGTACTGGCTCACCATGAATCCTAGGCTTCTGTTGATTCTTGCCGTCTATCTGTAAGTAGTAAAATTCCTTTGCCTGACTTATTTTGTGAGTATGTCACCACACTAAAGAATGTATGGACCACACCTAATAATGCAAATGGCAGAGATATTAGAACTTCTTTTGCTTTGTTCTGAGCTCGTTGCCAGAGTAAGAACCCTTGCAGAATTCTGGAATCTAGGTTTGCACAAAACCTCCTGCCAGACTTAGGAACGTTTGCATACAGGAACTGTATTCGATAGGTCAAATTTTGAAGCTCAATTTGTACTTTTTAAAATCCATTATTAGAAGGGCTTGCAGAAATATACTCTCAACAGAAAAGGCAAATTAACTGCTCTCTTGAACTGCTTTAGGAGGGCTCACAAGGATGAAACAATTTCTTGGGGAGACTCAAGATAGATATCAACCTCCTGGATTTTGAAAATAAAGCATGACTTTTAAACATTGCATAAAGAAGTAAAGCTCACTTCAGAAAATTCAATAGCTATAGACCTCAAAGGCTCTCTAGAAGTAAGATTAGGCTTCTGCTGAACTAGATAAATCTTCTAGAGGTCAATGGAAACAGATACCCTGTATCCAACTGACAGAGATAAACATATTGTCCTTATCACTAAGAATCAGATTAACAAGAATTTGCCTTCTAGGAAAGAAAAAGTAGATACAAACATTAGACAACAATGCCACATGAGTGGGCCCTGATTCCAATGTCCAGACAGCACTGGTAGTAATAATTGGGGTAATAATAATAAATCAGGTTATTTAGGATTGTTCTAAGCAATGTACATCAACTTATTCAACACTCACAATAACCCTATAAAGTGGGTATTATTATTTCTCCAATTTTATAGTTCAGTAAACTAGGGGGTATAGAGGTTAAGAAACTTACTTAAGGTCCTAAAACCATCTGCTTATATACAGTAAGAATGGTTTTTAAATTAAAGACATAAATATTCTGCCTAATATAAATTACCTATTTGTTCTCTTTTTGGACATCTCAGGAAACATACCTTCTATGCTGAAGCTACTTAAATGTTTAAATTCTTCAGAATCATCATATTTTGATGCTTTGACACTAGCACCTGTGAATGTGATGAAAAAACCTTTCTTGCTGTATAATTCAAATGCACTGTAACCAGGAATCCAGAGGCCCTGATGGTGGAAAAATGTTGCTCTCCGATGAAAGGCTGAATTTGCCTCCCACAGCTCCAAGCTAAGAGTATCACTGTCATGGACATAGAGAAAGTAGTTTGGCCTTTCAGCAGATTCCAAGGAAACAAGTGCCAATGCTGTAAAACATAGAACAGTGTAGATTCTCAGAAGAAGGAAGATCATCAACATTGGTATCGCAAAATGTACTTATAAACAAAATACTACTGCACAATTGCCAAACATAGGGCTGATCACTAATATTTCAGAATAAATTAGGAGATGCCTGAAAGAAGAAAAAAAGTAGTACTTTAAATTCAGTGAATAACAGTGATATCACTAAAAAGAAAAAAAAAAATCAGTCTTTGGTAACTTCTGTCTTTTAAATAATTTGTCCTTGGGGGAAAAAATAAATGTCAATGAAGACTCCAGAATGTACAATTTTATACAAGAAACTGAACGATTAATTGGACATACATTTGTGTTTGCAAGCTTTAACATTTACAAATGTACAAAATCTACAAACGGCTAAATTGGATGATAAAAAAGGGAATAGAGAAATAGATGAATTTAGGGACGTAACTGCATTTCAGTATCACTGGGCTCTCTTAATGAGCAAATGTTCTTGAAAGAGAGTTTACTGCACCAAAAAGGGACTATTTATCCAACATTATTGTCAATTTCCCAAAAGATGATCAAATGGCTAATGGGCAATTGGGCTTTACAAAGCATTGAAGAATTATCACCTTTTTTTAGCTAGAGCTCTGAACATTTACCTTATATTTGTAAAACTCATGAAATAAAGGTTTTTAAATTGAGATGATTTTAGGCTGATTTTCTTAAACATCATTTGGATTTTTTCTAGTGAAACCATTAGTTATTACAAATTGTAAAATGAAGAGTTCTCTCAAATTCAATATGGTTTCAAAGGCATTTATCATGTTGTAAAATTTAAGTTCTGCTGAGCACCAAAAGATGCCAAGAATAATAAAATAAATTTTTATATGAGAAAAAAAATGTAACCAACATAATTTAGAACTTGATGGTGATAGGTGTTTTCAGAACTAAAAGAGTTCTTTTTACAGGAAAGAAATAATTTATTCTAACCGGAGAATTGTGAGCATTCTCAGAACAAGCGAAAGTTAAGTCTGATGTTCATCCAACAAATAAATTCCTAAGCTGATACAACATGTCATGCATGGTTCCAAGTAGACTGAACATCACTGGATCAGAAGGGAAACTACCACCAATCAGAACAGGTGCCAGGTGGATACAATCAGTACAGACCTGCAGGTTCAAACCAGTAAAAGTAGGACTAGGTTCAGGGCACTGAGGACATGTTCAGGAACCAGGACAGACAAGGCAGTTAAGGATAATAGAATAACAGACTGTCACAATGACTGTCTACACTCTGATTTATGTTCTTCATATAGAACTTCTTTGGTATCAATTCACAATTTACTTTTACTTTTGGGGGCATTAAAACCTTTCAAATGTTAAGAATCAGTGGATGGTTTTTCAAAAACATCAAACTAAGTTCTGTGACTAATATTAAGAAAATTTTAGCTATATTTTATTTAACACCAAAAACTCAAACAATTGTCATTCTAACATATATATGCCAATAAATAAACAAAGAAATGATTTTGTATACAAAAGAGAAAGCTGGCTTTTGTGCCAATGTTATATTTTATGTCATATCCCTTAGAGCACTTTTTAAAAATGCCATGAACATATTAGATTCTCAATTAATATTTACTGAGTGGCTAAATCTTAAAATGTAAATGGAAAGCTAAACTCTTATTTTCAATTATACTTACATGATACCTTCTCTTTGAAAAGGCCTGGAGTGATCATAAAATAAAAAAATAAATTGGTATGAACACTGCTTCTTGGCAAAGAGAAAACGCTTCTGCTGGTCATATTGACCCCCAGAACAAGGCCACTCTGCCCATAGCTTGCCAGCATATATGGTCCTTCTCCAAGTCCTAGTTAAGTACAAATATGAGAATTATAAATTGGCACAGATTTTTAAAATTTCAATCTGTCATTTCAAAGAAATGTTTTAATAACAAAATACTTAAAAATATTGAGCAATTAGAAATTTATCACTAATAAAATAACTAAATTCTTCAAAAATAATGATGTATATACATAATGATGTATATGTATATGTTTGTGTTGTGGGTTATGTAAAATGTTGATATACATGTGATCGGTTGTTTCATAAAAGTTTAACCTTACTGCTCTCGGTGTATTTTACTTTCCCTTTTCTCTCATTTTTGTCTCAAAGCCAATTTAACTCAGCACATGCTGAAGAACGAGAAAAAAGATTCAAAGAATGTAAAGGCAAGACTTTCTTCCCCTTAAGGACTTAAGACCAGGCCTAAATAAAGGGGAAAGGATAATTGCATTGGAGGGATGAGAAGTCTTCCAATTAGGAAAGGGGAAGGAGAACCAAAATTTCCACCATAAAGACCAGGAGAAGAACAAAAAGACTGAGAGGATACACTATTTTCAGGTGTACTCTCCTCACTGACCCATCATCTGGGACACATTGAGCAGCTGGGGACCCTTCTAAACGATGAGGAAAAGAGCTTCACTAGGGACTTTGGTACCCTGTATAGAGATAGAAACCTGAAACAGCTTTGCCCCCACATCAAGGTGGAGCCGAGCAGAAACAGTGGACAATTTTTCTTAACCTGGCTGCAGGAGACTCACCATCGCAGTTACAAATGTTACAAATGCAGTGTTTCTCCATAAGCCAAAATACATGAGGACCAAAGAAAATTACAGCAATAGTCTCTACCCGGTAATGGCTAACTTTCTAGCATGGACAAGAGGAAAGTGACACAAACCTCCAAGATGCAAAAATACTTCAAAGTATAAATATGTAGATTTGTACAAATATGTGAATAATATACAAATAATAAGATAAGTGAATTATAATGAGATACAATTCAAAATGGAGAAGATGTGTATACAATTACAACTTGAGGACTTGAAGCACCCTTATGAATATTCAACATAAGAATGAGAAAGGAGAAGGAGAGCAAAACCAAACCTCTCCCCTGCTGCACATGCCCCTTAATACAGCAACCTGAAGAGACAATTGCCATCTGAGAAATCTGTTTGTATAAAAGCCTAAAGCTTTTGAATTGACTCTTAGTTAATTGGTAGCTTGATTCTGGACTATTTTCGCCAGCAACTGGGAGACAAAAGTCATTGATCTTATCATTAATTTTAGGCAGGGAGAAGTACAATTCCACCATCTACTGAAAGCAATCATTTCCTGCAGTGATTCTTTAAAAACAGAAATGAGCATATCCTATCTAATAAAATTACTCTGAACTTAAAACTCATGTAACAATTTTTAGTAGGAAATTGAAGTTCTCCCTCACTTACAGAAATAGCATTTCAAATGCAAGCTTTACATTTTTAGTAAAAATCGTATAAATGAACACAAAGATATTATATAGAATCATTGTGCTAAGAATTATTGAAATAATCTCAGCAATAACCTTTGAATTCTTCTACTACTTTTTAGAATTCTTCCTACAGAATCACAATTATTTATTTATGTATGTGCTTTAAATATTATAAGTATCTTATAAGTATGTTATTACATAGTGTCTGGGATGTAACAAATAAATAAAGGGAGAAATATGCCAGCTATAAATGCCCAAAAAGGACTAGGTAAATTTACAAGGGCTGTGAAATTTATTTGGGATGAAACAAATTAAGAATAACCATTTAAAATCATTTTCTATTCATTATCACTTTCCACAATCATCACAATTTTATATTCCCCTTCAACGTCTATCACTGTTGCATTGCTTTTACAAATTCTAACTCCCCTTGGCACATTGATGCCTTTCCCTATTACTCTGATCATAGGAAATTTATTCATCTGCCACTCCACTGAGCCAATCAGTGTCTCACAAAGGCCAAATGCCCCATGTTCATGCTCTGATATTATCAATACAGTATTACAAATGAAACTAGAAGAACAGGTTTGAAGGATTCTGTAACACATTAGAAGAATGAACCATCACTAGAGGTACTGCAGGCTTGTTAACAGAGAGCAAAATGTAGCAAGTAGCAAGAGGTAAAGAGATTCAATATGCATGGAAAATTCTGCTTCTGGGTACACAAGTCTGCAGAAGAAATGCCAGAAAATACAAAGGCACAGATGGAGACTGTCATAACAGAACTGAGTGAGACAGGAATCTCTGAGTGAGGAAGTTATTGGAGCATTTTCTCAGAGTGTTGTCTGTGTACATTATGTAGAACCTGTGATGACAATGTGCGGTGATCATCCCTACACTAGGATGTATTAACCATACAGTAGGCCATGTAGCATGGAGGTCATGCTCACTGGCCCTGAAGCAAATTGTTTACAAATCCCAATTTGCCACATTTTGGCTAAGTGAATTTGGCAAAGCTATTTAATCTCTCTCTGCTTCAATTTCCTCTGAAAGTGTTGATAATAGCAAAATGCTGATAATAAAATAAAATAATAACATATTTTGAAGTTTAAATTATAGGATCTAGAGAAAGCAGTTAACACAACAAAAGCTTCTGTTATTGTTAATAGGCAATAAATCACATTTTAATTATGGAATCCAAAGATTGATGTGAGTGTTTGTGTGTGTGTGTGTGTGTGTGTATGCATGTACGTGTATGGCAGTCTCTTCACAATCTTGAACAGGACATATTTTTAGTTAGATTTTCTTTAACTACCACAGATATTTTTTAAAGTTGAATTTGCCTCCTCTATCAAACTTCTATAAATGTAACAAATACAACTAAAATCAAAAATGCCAATTTTCTTTTTAATCATTATCTCTATTTCTCTGAAATTATCTAGCTGACAAATTTCTCCAATAAGCCACCTGAAGTGCCTCAGATTGGTTGCTTGGCCCAGATTTCCTGTAACTATTATTCTAACTGACACATCCATCATGGATCCAGAGTTTGCCCAGTTACTGACAAAATGGATACTTCCCTAGATCACTTTACTTGTCTGAATTACGTTTTGAGGCCTGTGCCTTCCTCATTAAATAGTTTTGCAAAAAGACTCGAATTCTGCTATCTTCAAGTATTTTCACTAAAAACATAATTCTCTGTCTCTTCTTACATCTATACCTTAGTTTTAGACAGCAGCATCTCTCAGATTTCTTATTGCAAATCTGGATGTTTGCTCAGACCTGGAGATTTTCATTATTATTGTATCAATAAGTTCTCATTCTGGTAATGTGTAAAGAATGATTTTTGCCTGCAATCATGGCAAATTAAATTCCTTACATTATTTCTTATGTCAGTGCATTTAGACTTTGTTTCTTTGATTTCCACAACGTAAGAAAAATGTGACTGTAGTCACCACACTGTGTAATTGATAACAGAACTTATTCCTCCCATCTAGCTGAAACTTTGTGCCCTTTAACCAACATCTGCCCTTTCCCTGTCCACTTCCCCACCACTAGCCTCCGGTAACCACAGTTCCATTCTCTACTTCTAAAAATTCAACTTTTTTGGATTTCGCAAATAAGTGAAATCATATGGTATTTGTCTCACTGTGCCTGACTTATTTCACTTAGCATAATGTTCCCTAGGTTCATCCATGTTGTTGCAAATGATAGAATTTCTTGCTTTTTAAAGAATGAAGAGCTAAAAGAAAAAATTTCAAATGTTCTCACCACAAAGAAATGGTAAATATTGTAGGTGATGGATATGCTAATTAGCCTGATTTGATCATTCCACAATGTGTACATGTATCAAAACACTACATTGTACCCAATAAATATATACAATTATATTTCTCAATTTAAAAATAAGATAAAATTGTAAAAAACATTTGAACAATGTTTACATTTATAAATAATGGTAAAGGTATGCCTTTGTTATAGATCTTTCATCCTTTTTATCTAAAAAATTAACTAACTTCACCCATCCATTCATTCATGTCATTCCAAAACTGTACTGAGGGCCTCCTAAATTCTGAGAACTTAATTTACACACTATTTTAGTTTTTAGGAAATAAATCTTAACACAGATACTTAGAAATTTTTGAAAATTTTAAAACTTAAAAGCTTTTATGGCATTATATAGTTGTGAACTATTTATAATTTGTTCACAGCATAAGTTGTTCAAAAACTTTTAACCTGAAAATACACCTAATAGAATACTATAGTGATATTTTTAATTTGAATGTCACATACCTTCATTGTAGTATTCACAATCAAGTGCTAAAAGAAAAAAAGAATAAATATTAAACTATTTAAGAAGCCAATCACTTACCTGAATGTGGGCAAGATATGGCTATACATTTATCAATAACTATGTGAAAGAATATAGAATGGTATTATTTAGGAACTTTTTCTGAGCAAAGAACATTCTTTAAGTGATGTGCTGTAATTAAATTTCATATAATTGTTTTAAAATAGGAAAATATATCTGCCAATTTAGAAATCTCAACTGAAAGTGTTCAAATTGTAAGTTTGTTCAGATGTCTTACCACCTACACAAGTAAATTAAAAGTTTAAAGAGTCAAATCTGGAAGCAAATTCAAGGTGATTTTTTAAAAGTATGTTTATCATCAGAACAATGAAACTTCATAGGCATAAAAGAAATAAAGTCATAAACAATTTCTCTAAGGATGGTATTTAAATAATTTATATTTCAAATGGTGCAATGACAGCAATCAAACACAGAACAAAATATTATCTCACAATTTCTTTTTATAAGTCCTTTCGGTATTCTATAATTTATGACTGTCAAAGGAATATAAAATTTCATCATTTTAATTTAATTCTATTTCCATGAGTTTCCTGGCATTATTTCTAAGATAAATCAACAATTAATATGTATTTATTTATCAGTTCTCTACATAATGATGTTCTAAGTAGGGTACTCACAACAAACAGTAGATGATCTCCAATGAATTGATATTCCTTCCTGACAACACTTGTATGCATATGCGGCTATACTAGTGCACAGACACTCACAGTCCCCACCAAGATTACAGTTACATGTATCCTCATGGCAATTTTTGGCAAAAGAAGTAACATCAATCTGAAACATGAGGTGAAAGATTACTTAATTTTAATAGATACTGATTATGATTTAAAGTCAACCCTCTAAAAGAAGATTATGTGTTTTCAAAGTTTCATATTATCAGCTTAACACTGCCACCTAGAGAGTTCTCTTTATTTCAAACTTCTTTATTGCCCAAAGGAGAAAAAAATGTATTAGGAAAATGTCACATCAAAGAACTAGCAAAGGAAATAATAAGATTAATAAATACATAAAACTTCAACATTGGCAATATAACAGATTAATTTTTGGAAGCTTCTTTCATTACTGACGTAATCACATGGCGTTAAAATAAGGGCATCTTCTGCTTCCAATTGTAATCTTATATAATTTTGTATCTTTCTTCCTTCTTTCCTTTCTTTTTTGCCCCCGCTTATGCAACATCCTAATGGCTATTAATGGTAATAGCAATCTTTAAAAACAACTTATTCTATTTACTTAATTTATTTATTTTATTTGCATTATATTTAAGTAGATGACAAAATTTAATATACTGACAATGCATTAAAAAAGGAGCAAGAGACTCAGGAAGCTGAGGCAGGAGAATCCGTTGAACTCGGGAGGCGGAAGTTGCACTGAGCCGAGATCGCGCCCTTGCACTATTGCACTCCACCCTGAGCGACAGAGCGAGACTCTGTCTCAAAAAAAAAAAAAAAAAAAAAAAAAGCAAGGGGCTGGGAGCTGTAGCTCATGCCAGTAATCCCTGCACTTTGGGAGACCGAAGCAGGTGGATCACTTGAGATCAGGAGTTCTCAAGTGGCCAACATGGCAAAACCTTGTCTCTATTAAAAATACAAAAATTAGCTGAGCATGGTGGCACGTCCTGTAGTCTCAGCTGTGGGAGACTGAGGCAGGAGAACCGCTTGAACCCAAAAGGTGGTTATAATGAGCAGACATCAAGTCTGGCCACACCATCTCAAAAAAAAATTAAAAAAGAAAGAAAAGAAAAGAAAAAGAAGCACAGTTTGCTGTCACTGAGCTGTATTTTATTTTTTAGGTCAGTTCATGGGTTAACTTTTCTTTTCAAGTGAAAAAGAACCAGCAGGCTCCGTGGTTCAGGACTCCAGACTTGACACAATATTTCTTGTCAAGCAGATGTGATCCTTGGAAACTATGAAAAGTCTCAAAAGCAACCCTTTCTATAAACAAGACTCTAGTCTACCTATGTGGCTCTAATACGGCAGCCCTCAAACTTTTCTGTCTCAGAATCCCTTTACACTCTTAAAAAAATCACCGAGATCCCCAAGGAGATTTTGTTTATGGGATTATATCTACCAATGTTTACTCTATTAGACATTAAAAATGAGACATTTAAAAATAACAATAGACATTATATGTTTACATGAATAACATGGTTTTAGTGAAAAATGCTTATACATGCCGAGAAATAGTGAAAAGAGTTCACTGTTTTACATTTTTGCAAATCTCTTTAATGTGTGGCTTAATAGCACACAGCTGGATTCTCATATCTGCTTCTTCATCTGGTCTATCATAATGTTTTTGTCTTGTTTGGGTTTGCGTTGAAGTAGATGAAGAAAATTCAGTTCCACACATATATTTAGTTGGAAACAAAGGAGTACTTTAATATCTTTTTCAGGTAATTGTGATATTCTTTGACACTATATCAAAACTCAAAAAAAATCATTTTCAAAAAGGCCATTGCAATGTGAAATCTAAAACCACATCAATAAACTTTAACTTTGCTATGTTAAAATTATTTTTATATTTTGCCCTTTGAATGGATCTTTTACTTTTGCATGATTTTGTAACATCATGCATTGGTCATGTGGAAAATTTATGGACCCGTGCATATCTTCAAAATGTTGATGCATTTGATTATATACAATAGCTACAAGTCACGTTTGTTAATATCATCATCTAGATCATCAAAAAACTCATTAAGTATCAAAAACCTTATAAGCTAGCAGGGGTGGATCTAACTTTTACAAAACTCTAATTTTCCTTGAAAGTAAATTTTATCAAAGACAACAGACACCATCAGGTGTTTCCTTAAAGCCACAGACTCATTTCACACATTTCAAGAAAATATCTGCCAGGCGCAATGGCTCATGCCTGTAATCCCAGTCTTTTGGGAGGCAGAGGTGGGCAGATCATCTGAGGTCAGGAGTTCCACACCAGCCTGGCCAACATGATGAGACTCCGCCTCTACTAAAAATACAAAAATTAGCTGAGCATGGTGGCACACATCTATAATCCCAGCTACTTGGGAGACTGAGGCAGGAGAATCGCTTGAACCGAGGAGGCAGAGGTTGTAGTGAGTCAAGATCATGCTACTGCACTCCAGCCTGGATGACAGAGCAAGACTCCATCAGAAAAAGAAAGAAGGAATGAAGGAAGGAAGAAAGGAAGGAAGGAAGGAAGGAAGGAAGGAAGGAAGGAAGGAAGGAAGGAAGGA